>NC_030680.2:3707959-3828936 GCF_000004195.4 Xenopus tropicalis | reverse complement strand
CTAACCCTGAAAGCCTAACCCTAACCTAATGCTAAAACCCTAATACTAACGACTAATACCAACCTAACCCTAAATAATAATCCCCAATATCCAACCCTAACGCCTAATACTAACCCTACCCTAATACCTTAACGCCTAACCTAATTACCTAACCCTACCTAATGCTAGATCCTAACCTAATACTAATCCTAATACTTAACTTCCTAGGCGCTAATACTGAACCCTAAACCAATACTATCTAATACTAACCTATATACTAACCCTAACCTAACCCTAACCCTAATGCTGAACCCTAATGCTAACCTAACCCCTAACGGCCTAACCTACCGCTATGCTAACGTCGCTAACCCTAATGGCTGACGCTCTTAATGTACTAACCTCTAATATCTAATGCTGAAAACCCTAAACAACCCTTGAACCTAATACTAAACCCTAACCCTAATGCTAACCCTAATACTAATCCTAACGCCTAATACTAAGCCTAACCCTAATGCTAACCCTAATCTAACCTAACCTAATCTAACGCTAACCGCTAATCACTAGACCCTAACCCTAATGCTAACCCTAATACTAATCCTAATACTAACCCTAATACTACCCTAACCCTATACTAACCCTAATACTAACCCTAACCCTAATACTGAACCCTAACGCCTAATGCTAAACCCTAATACTAATACTAACCCTAATCTACCGCTGTAGTACTGCTATATACTAACCTCTAATACTGGAACCTAATGAACTCCTAATTCTGACCGCCTAACCGCGTAGATGACTAACGCTAATACTATCCTCCTAAACGCTAGATTGCTTTAACCCTAAGTACTAACCATAGGACCCTATAAGTACTAATTGGCCTAACGCCTAGTGATTATTCTTGGATGACTGGTTGCTCCTATACCTAAGGTTAGCTGTTGTGTAATCCGCTGATTATTTGAAGTTGTAGGCTAGTACGGGGGTCGCTTGAATGTCTAGTGTTGACGCTCGTACGCGCGTAACCCTAACCCTAACTCTATGCTAACCCTAATACTAACCCTAAACCCTAATACTACTTGTGGTGTGCGGGTGTGTTTGGTGTGGTTGGGGTTGTTGTTTGTGGGTGTGTGTGTGGGTGGCTGGTTCTGTGAGTTTGTGGCTGGCTAGACCGCTGTATGAGTGCGTGACCCTGAATACTAAATAATGGCTAGTCCTTCTAATACTAACTGGTGTCCTATGACCCTGTATATACTGAAGCCTAATGACTAAACCCTGAATATTAACCCTAACCGCTAGAGTGCTACCGTTGTTTTGCCTAACCCCTAATACTAAACCCTAACCGCGTATGCGGGTAACGTCTCGTAACCCTAAATGTACTATCGCCTTCAGACCCTTAACCCTAATACCACCTGAATATAGGACCCTGAACCCTAATTGGCTAACCGCTGAAACCCTAATATTTGAACCTAATGGCTGTAAACCCTAATATTAAGCCCTTTAAACCTAATGCTCCCGTAACGCCTAATACTAACCCTAATACTTGAGACTTAATGTGGCCTAATGCTAAACTTGGTGGGGGTCTAATTCTAACGTTCCAATACTAGGATCCCTAGATGCTAACCCTAATGACTAACTCCGATAAATGTCTAACTTCCTCCTAACCCTTATGACTGAACCCTAACCCTGTAGATGTCTAACCTGCTAAAGACTAACCCTAAATGCTAACGCCTAAACCCTGAATGCTAACCCTAATCTAACCTCTGAACTCTATATGCTAAACCCTAATCTAACCCTAGACGGCCTGAATAACTAACTCGCTAAACCTCTAATGGCTCAACCCTAATTACTAGATCCTATTCCCCTAATACTAACCCTAACCCTAATGCTAACGCCTAACGCCCTGAAGTTACTAAAGCGGCCTAAAAACTAACGCTTAATGCCTGAACTCCTTTTAACCTCTATATGGCTGTGAAGCGGCTGAAATACTAACCCGTAACTCTAATGCTAACCCTAATCTGTAAGCTCTAGTTACCCGTGATAGCGTAACGTGGCCTTTGAACCTAGGATTGCTAAAAACCCTATACTAACGGCCTTAACGTGTCCGTGTATACTTAATCTCCTAAACCCCTTATGCCTGGTAACGCCTGGAAATTTACTTGACTTAATATGTGCTTCTATCTTGTTGGTAACGTGTGTTCTCTGTGTAGATACTTTAGACGCTAGAACGACCTAAGTCATGTGCTAGATCCTTATATTATGTTTATACGGGTGTGCCTAACCCTAATACTGAACCCTAACCCTAATGCTACTTTGCTGGAACCCTAGTGATATATCTATACGGCCTAATAAGTCAAGCGTGCCTAGTAGTGCTGAAGTCTGTGCGCTAGAGTGCTGAATCGGCGCTAGGAACTCTGCTAGATAGCTAATGCCTGAATCCGTTTGTGTGTTGTTGGGTTGTGGCTATATTGCTGAACCCTTGAAAGCTTGCTCATTAGGGAGTAGGCCAACCCGAACGGTCTGTATGGGGATATACGGTCGTGTGTATACCCTAGGACGCCTATGATGTGGAGCTGGAGTATGTCCGCTCGTATGTATGGCGTCGTCTTTGAAGTTGTGTGGACCGGAGTGTGGGTGGTGTAGACCCTAACCCCTAATACCAACGCCTACCTAATACTAAGCGCCTAAACTCTAATACTAACCCTAACCCGTAATACTACGCTATACTAACCCTAACCCTATACCAACCCTAACCTAATTACTAACCTAATACTTAAATCCTTAACGCCTAATCCCACCTAACCCTAAATACGTACCTAACCCTCACCCTAACCGCTAATACCAACCCTAATACCAACCTAGGATGAAACCTTAATACTAACCCTAATTACAACCCTAACCTAATAATAAACCTAATACCGAAACCCTAACCCTATACTGAACCCTTAACCTAATCCAACCCTACCCTAATACCAACCCTAACCCTAATGCTACCCTAATACTAACCCTAACCTAATGCTAACCCTAACCTAATGCCTACCCCTAACCTAATAACTAACCCTAACCCTATGCTACCCTACTAATTTAACCTAATACTACCCTAATACTAATACGCCTAATATTGAACCAATATTAATGCTACCGATACCTATAACACCTTAAGCCCTAATGCTAACCCTAACCCTATATTACCCTAATACCAACCCTAATATACCCTAATAGATGCTACATAAAATAACTAACCTAATGTACCTAATATTAAACCCTACCAAGCTACACCTACCCTAATACTACCCTAATACTAACCCTATTCCAATGCTAACTCTAATGCTAACCCTAATACTAACCCTAAGCTACCTAATATAACCCTAGAGTGGCTACCCTAACCCTATACTACTCTAATACTAACCCTTAAACTAAACCTAATGCTAACCCTAACCCTAATGCTAACCGCTAATGACTAACCCTAACTCTAATGCTAACCTAAATACTCTTACTAACCCTCCCTAATGCTACCCTAATACTAATCTTTATAAACCTAACCCTATGTACCTAACCCTATTTAACTTAACACTTAATGCCTCATAACCCTAAAGCTAACCCTAATTAACTAATACTCTATGACTAACCCTAATACTACTAACCTTACTAAACCCTAACCCTTAAATACCCACTCTATATACTATTACCTAACTCTAATGCTAACCCTAATACTACCCCTAACCTAATACTTAACCCTAACCCTAATGCTAACCCTAATACTAATCCTAACCTAATACAACCCTAACCTAATACTAACCCTAAACTAACCTTAATGCTAACCTAACCCTAATACCTAACCCTATAATACTAAACCTAAACTCTAATGCTAACCCTAATACTACCCTAACCCTAATACTAACGCTAACCCTAATACTAACTCCTACTCTAATGCTAACCCTAATACTGAACCTAACCCTAAAACTAACCCTAGACCTAATGCTCAACCCTAATACTAATCCTAATACTAAACCCTAATGACTAAACCTAACCTCTAATACTAAACCCTAATACTAAACCCTAACCCTAAATACTAGACCCTAACCCTAATGCTACCGCCTAACCCTAATACTAACCCTAATTACTAACAGCCTAATGCTAACCCTAATGTTACGCCTACCCTAATACTAATCCTTAACCCTAATACTAACCCTAAACGCCCTAATACCAACCCTAACCCTAATACCACCCGCTAACCCTAATACTACCCTAACCCTAATACGCATACCCTAACCCTAAAATACCAACCCTAACCCCTAATACTTAACCTACTCTAATATAACCCTAACCGCAATACTAACTGCCTAATACTAACCCTAACCCTAAAATACACACCCTAACCCTAAACTAACCCTAATACTAACCCTAACCCTAATACCAACGCCTAACCCTAAATACTGAACCTAACCCTAATACAACCTAACCCTAATCGCAAACCCTAATACGCAACCCTAACGCCTAATACCTCAACCTAATACCCAACCCTAACCCTAATAATAACCGAATACAACCCTAACACCTAATAACTAACCCTACCCCTAACCTAAATTACCAACCTAATACGCACACCCTAAACCCTATACTAACCTAATACCAACCTAACGCCTTAATAATAACCCTAAACCCTAATAACACAACCCTAACCCTAATACTAACCCTAACCCCTAATACCAAACCCTAAACCCCTAATACCAACACCTAACCCCTAGATAGATAATAACCGTAACGCCGTATCATACCAATGGCTGGCATAATCACTAGTCTTAACAGCCTAGTACCTCACTAACCTCGACTTGTAAATCGCCTAGACGCGCCTAAAGATTATTCTACTCCCAAAATACTAACCCTAATACTAACGCCTAACCCTAACGCCCTAACCTTAAACCTCTAATGGCTAACCCTAATGACTAACCCACTAATAGCCGGGAACCCTAAAACCCTAATAAATAACCCTATATACCAACCCTCCCATAATACTAACCCTAACCCTAATACCAACCCTAAGCCCTCATACCAACCTAACCCTAATGCTATTCTAACCTAATACTAATCCTAATTACTAACCCTAACCCTAATTACCTAACCCTAACGCCTAGATACTAATCCTAATACTAACCCTAATACTACCCTAACCCTAACCTAATGCTAACCCTAATGCTAACCCTACAAACTCCTAACCCTACCCTAACCTAATGCTACCTAACCTAATGCTAACCCTAATACTAAACCCTAACTCTAATGCTAACCCTAAAACTAACCCTAACCCTAATACTAACCTAACCCTAATGCTAACCTAATAACTAATCCTAACCCTAATACTAACCCTAACCCCTAATGCTAACTCCATAATACTAACCCCTACCCTAATACTGAACGCCTACCCTAATACTAACCCTAACCCTAATGCTAACCCTTACTATCCTAATACTAACCCTAATACTAACCCTAAACCCTAATACTAACTGCCTAATACTAACCCTAATCCTAATACTAACCCTAACCCTATGCTAACCCTAATACTAATACTAACCCTAAATACTAACGCCTAACCCTAAATACTAACCCTAATACTAACGCTAAACCCTAATGCTAAACCCCTAACCCTAATACTAACCCTAATACTATCCCTAACCCTAATACTAACCTAACCTAATACCGCTAATCCTAACCCTAATACTAACCCTAACCCTAATACTAACCCTAATATTAACCCTAACCCTAACCCTAACGCCTTCAACCCACTCTAACCCTACCTAACTCTAATGCTAACCCTAATACTAACCCTAACCCTAATACTAACCCTAACCCTAATGCCTAACCCTAATACTAATCCTAAGCCCTAATACTAAACCCTAACCCTAATACTAACCCTAATACTAAGCTAATATTAACCCTAACCCTAATGCTACCCTAACCTAATACTAACCTAACCCTAATTGCTAACCCTAACCCTAATACTAAATCCTAACCCTAACCGCCTAATACCAACCCTAATACTAACCCTAACCCTAATGCTAACCCTAACCCCTAATACTAACCCTAATGCTAACCCTAATATTAACCTAACCCTAATGCTACCCTAACCCTAATACTAACCCTAATACTAACCCTAATCCTAATGCTAACTCTAATGCTAACCCTAATACTAACCCTAATGCTAACCCTAATACTAACCCTAATTGCTAACCCTAACCCTAATACTAACCCTAACCCTAATACAACCCTAAAACTAACCCTAATGCTAACCCTAACCCTAATGCTAACCCTAATTCTAATGCTAACCCTAATACTAACCCTAACCCTAATACTAACCCTAACCCTAATGCTAACCCTAATACTAATCCTAACCCTAATACTAACCCTAACCTAATGCTAACCCTAACCCTAATACTAACCTAAAACACTAAACCTTAATTGCTAACCCTAACCCTAAATGCTTAACGCCTAATACTAACCCTAACTCTAATGCTAACCCTAATACTATACCCTAACCCTAATACTACCCTAACCCTAACCCTAATACTAACCTAACCCTAATACTAACCCTAACTTACTAACGCCCTAATACTAATCCTAATACTAAACCCTAATACTAACCCTACCCTAATACTAACCCTAATACTACCCTAACCCTAATTACTAACCCCTAACCCTAAATGCTACCCCTAAACCCTAAATACTTACTCCTAATACTAACCCTAAATGCTAACGCCTAATGCTAACCCTTATTTTATTAATCCTAACCCTATACTAACCCTAACCCTAATACCAACCCTAACCCCTAATACTAACTCTAACCCTAATCCACCTAACCCTAATACCAACCCTAACCCTAATACTAACCCTAACCCTAATACTAACCCTAACCCTAATACCAACCCTAACCCTAATACCAACCCTAACCCTAATACTAACCCTAACTCTAATACTAACCCTAACCCTAATACTAACCCTAATACTAACCCTAACCCTAATACCAACCCTAACCCTAATACTAACCCTAATACTAACCCTAACCCTAATACCAACCCTAACCCTAATACTAACCCTAACCCTAATACCAACCCTAACCCTAATACCAACCCTAATACCAACCCTAACCCTAATACTAACCCTAATACCAACCCTAACCCTAATAATAACCCTAATACCAACCCTAACCCTAATACTAACCCTAACCCTAATACCAACCCTAACCCTAATACCAACCCTAACCCTAATGCTAACCCTAATACTAACCCTAACCCTAATGCTAACCCTAACCCTAATGCTAACCCTAACCCTAATACTAACCCTAACCCTAATGCTAACCCTAACCCTAATACTAACCCTAACCCTAATACTAACCCTAATACTAACCCTAATATTAACCCTAACCCTAATGCTACCCCTAACCCTAATACTAACCCTAACCCTAATGCTAACCCTAACCCTAATCCTAACCCTAACCCTAATACCAACCCTAATACTAACCCTAACCCTAATGCTAACCCTAACCCTAATACTAACCCTAATGCTAACCCTAATATTAACCCTAACCCTAATGCTACCCCTAACCCTAATACTAACCCTAATACTAACCCTAATCCTAATGCTAACTCTAATGCTAACCCTAATACTAACCCTAATGCTAACCCTAATACTAACCCTAATGCTAACCCTAACCCTAATACTAACCCTAACCCTAATACTAACCCTAAAACTAACCCTAATGCTAACCCTAATACTAACCCTAACCCTAACCCTAATGCTAACCCTAACCCTAATACTAACCCTAACCCTAATACTAACCCTAAAACTAACCCTAATGCTAACCCTAACCCTAATGCTAACCCTAATACTAACCCTAATACTAACCCTAACCCTAATACTAATCCTAACCCTAACCCTAATACCAACCCTAATACTAACCCTAACCCTAATGCTAACCCTAACCCTAATACTAACCCTAATGCTAACCCTAATATTAACCCTAACCCTAATGCTACCCCTAACCCTAATACTAACCCTAATACTAATCCTAACCCTAATACTAACCCTAACCCTAATACTAACCCTAATGCTAACCCTAATATTAACCCTAACCCTAATGCTACCCCTAACCCTAATACTAACCCTAATACTAATCCTAACCCTAATACTAACCCTAACCCTAATGCTAACCCTAACCCTAATACTAACCCTAATGCTAACCCTAATACTAACCCTAACCCTAATACTAACCCTAACCCTAATACTAACCCTAATACTAATCCTAACCCTAATACTAACCCTAACCCTAATGCTAACCCTAATACTAACCCTAACCCTAATACTAACCCTAACCCTAATGCTAACCCTAATACTAATCCTAATACTAACCCTAATACTAACCCTAACCCTAATACTAACCCTAACCCTAATGCTACCCCTAACCCTAATACTAACCCTAATACTATCCCTAACCCTAATACTAACCCTAACCCTAATACTAACCCTAATACTAACCCTAACCCTAATGCTACCCCTAACCCTAATACTAACCCTAATACTATCCCTAACCCTAATACTAACCCTAACCCTAATGCTAACCCTAACCCTAATACTAACCCTAATGCTAATCCTAACCCTAATACTAACCCTAACCCTAATACTAACCCTAATACTAACCCTAATATTAACCCTAACCCTAATGCTACCCCTAACCCTAATACTAACCCTAATGCTAACCCTAATCCTAATGCTAACTCTAATGCTAACCCTAATACTAACCCTAATGCTAACCCTAACCCTAATACTAACCCTAACCCTAATACTAACCCTAAAACTAACCCTAATGCTAACCCTAACCCTAATGCTAACCCTAATACTAACCCTAACTCTAATGCTAACCCTAATACTAACCCTAACCCTAATACTAACCCTAACCCTAATGCTAACCCTAATACTAATCCTAACCCTAATACTAACCCTAACCCTAATGCTAACCCTAATACTAACCCTAACCCTAATACTAACCCTAACTCTAATGCTAACCCTAATACTAATCCTAATACTAACCCTAATACTAACCCTAACCCTAATACTAACCCTAACCCTAATGCTACCCCTAACCCTAATACTAACCCTAATACTAACCCTAACCCTAATACTAACCCTAACCCTAATACTAACCCTAAAACTAACCTTAATCCTAACCCTAATGCTAACCCTAATACTAACCCTAACTCTAATGCTAACCCTAATACTAACCCTAACCCTAATACTAACCCTAACCCTAATGCTAACCCTAATACTAACCCTAACCCTAATACTAACCCTAACCCTAATGCTAACCCTAATACTAATCCTAATACTAACCCTAATACTAACCCTAACCCTAATACTAACCCTAATACTAACCCTAACCCTAATGCTACCCCTAACCCTAATACTAACCCTAATACTAACCCTAACCCTAATGCTAACCCTAATGCTAACCCTAACCCTAATACTAATCCTAACCCTAATACTAACCCTAACCCTAATACTAACCCTAATATTAACCCTAACCCTAATGCTACCCCTAACCCTAATACTAACCCTAACCCTAATGCTAACCCTAACCCTAACCCTAATACTAATCCTAACCCTAACCCTAATACCAACCCTAATACTAACCCTAACCCTAATGCTACCCCTAATACTAACCCTAATGCTAACCCTAACCCTTATACTAATCCTAACCCTAACACTAATCCTAATACTAACCCTAACCCTTATACTAATCCTAACCCTAACACTAATCCTAATACTAACCCTAACCCAAATGCTAACCCTAACCCTAATACCAACCCTAACCCTAATACTAAACCCTAATACTAACCCTAACCCTAATGCTAACCCTAACCCTAATACTAACCCTAACCCTAATACTAACCCTAATACTAACCCTAACCCTAACCCTAACCCTAATACTAACCCTAACCCTAATACTAACCCTAATACTAACCCTAACCCTAATGCTAACCCTAATATTAACCCTAACCCTAATACTAACCCTAATACAAACCCTAACCCTAATGCTACCCCTAACCCTAATACTAACCCTAATACAAACCCTAACCCTAATGCTACCCCTAACCCTAATACTAACCCTAATACTAACCCTAACCCTAATGCTACCCCTAACCCTAATACAAACCCTAACCCTAATGCTAACCCTAACCCTAATGCCAACCCTAACCCTAATGCTAACCATAGCGCTAACCATAGTCCTAACCCTATTCTTAACCCTCACGCTAACCCTAGTTGTAACCCTAAGTCTAGTCCTAATGCTAACCCTCACACTAACCCTAGACGTAACCCTAATTCTAACCCTAACGCTAACCCTTTTCCTAATCCTAACATTTACCTTATTCCTAACCCTAATGTTAAAACCAGTCCTAACTCTAATCCTAACTTTAACATTAACCCAAATCCTAACCCTAACGCTACCCTTAGTCCTAACCCTAATGCTAATCCTAGTCCTAACCCGAGTCGTAACCCTAACACTAACGGTAACCCTAGTATTAACGCTAACCTTAATCCTAAAGCTAACCCTAGTCCTAAACATAACACTAGCTCTAGTCCTAAATCTAACCCTAGTCTAACCCCTAATCCTAGTCCTAAACCTAACGCTAGCTCTAGTCCTAACCATAATCCTAACCCTAAAATTAACCCTAGTCCTAACCTTAATGCTAACCCTAGTCCTAACTCTAACATTAACCCTAGTCCTAACCCTAATATTAACCCTAGTCCTAACCCTAATATTAACCCTAGTCCTAACCCTAATATTAACCCTAGTCCTAACCCTAATATTAACCCTAGTCCTAACATTAACCCTAGTCCTAACCCTGGAATGTCATAGACATAGAACGGCCAGTAAGGACACTAAGGCAGATTGGATAAGTAAGCAGAGCTGCCGGTCGGTTGTTTGGGGGCCCCTGGGGGTTTGTCCTAATTTCCTTTTTAGAGGAACAGCAGTGTTTAATAGTTTGGACTGGGAACATATTGTTACTACCCATAGCTGGTAGGTAAGTGCCCGATGCCCAAGGCTGAGTTTAGGGTGGGCACAAAGGGGGAATATCTAATGTGCGGCCATTGCAAGACCCCCCCAAACGCCTACTGTACCCAGCCATTTATCTGCCATTGGTGCCATCACTCCCCGCCGGCCCACGCTCGGGGGCGCAGGGTGACATTTAGCCGCCCCCCCCCGCACAAAAAGTAAATAAGGAAATCTTCTCGGCGCAGCAGCGTGTAATTTACATGATAAATTCTCTAAATTATTAAAAGAAAGGTGAATGGCATTTATCATAATACAAATTAATTTTCTGTCTCGATTGTCTCTAATTAGCGACTTGTGCGGAATTACAGATGAGAGCGGGGACTCGGCGGGACGGATTTATTAGGGAGCGAAGCAGCCGGAGCCTTAAATGCTTATTATCTGCGCCGCATCCTGACAGGTCTGGGCTTAAAAAATTCATGCAAAATAATAAGGAGGCGAATGAAAAAAAAAGAAATTGTCGGGTTATAAATGCGAGAGAATCAGGACATTTCACTCTCGTTACTTTGCTTTAAAAGCACAAATGAGTTGGACCCAATTCCTTCCAACCTGATTGGTCGCTCTAGATACTTTGTAGCAACCGTTATTCCCAAAACGAGATTAAAGTTTTTTAAGCATTTCGGGAAAGGGAGGGAAATGGGATCACTGTTACCAGGGGCCGAATAGAATACAAGAAACCCCAGACCTACTTCCCATCCCATTGCTTTGTAACCTCTTCATTAATGACCTGGGGGGGGGGGGGCAAGAATGAGGTGGAGTACAAGGTTATATTTGAGTAGAAATAATATAAATGTGAGTTTGATATTAAATGGGAATGGGTTGGGGGGATCCTGAATTGAGGAGGATTTGGGGGATTTGTGGATGACAGACTGTGTAACTATAGGCAGTGGCTAGGAAAGCATAGAAAGTGCTGTATTGTATAGAAAAGGACATTAACTTAAGGGGTGGAAACATAATTTTGCCTCCCTGGAAAGGCCTCCCTGTGAAGGAGAAGGAAAGGCATTTTGGCATTTTACTGCCAATAGATTTGCCACATTAGTGCAAGCTAGAACACTATATTTATTCTGCAGAAAGCTTTACCTGCCTGAGTAACAGCTCTAGAAGCTCCCTCTGTTTGTCTAAGATAGCAGCTGCCATTTTAGCTTGGTCTCAGTAGCTTCCGTGGTGAAGCTCTAGCTGCTGGTATCTAAGTAGGGAGGTGGAGCAAGTTAAAATGGGAGGGGGAGCGAGTTGAAATGGGAGGTGGAGCAAGTTGAAATGGGAGGGGGAGCGAGTTGAGATGGGAGGTGGAGTCAGTTGAGATGAGAGGGGGAGCAAGTTGAGATGGTAGGGGGAGCAAGTTGAGATGGGAGGGGGAGCGAGTTGAGATGGGAAGGGGAGCGAGTTGAGATGGGAGGGGGAGCAAGTTGAGATGGGAGGGGGAGCAAGTTGAGATGGGAGGGGGAGCAAGTTGAGATGGGAGGGGGAGCAAGTTGAGATGGGAGGGGGAGTGAGTTGACATGGGAGGGGGAGCAAGATGAGATGGGAGAGGGAGCAAGTTGAGATGGGAGGGGAGCAAGTTGAGATGGGAGGGGGAGTGAGTTGACATGGGAGGGGGAGCAAGATGAGATGGGAGAGGGAGCGAGTTGAGATGGGAGGGGGAGCAAGTTGAGATGGGAGGGGGAGCAAGTTGAGATGGGAGGGGGAGCAAGTTGAGATGGGAGGGGGAGCAAGTTGAGATGGGAAGGGGAGTGAGTTGAGATGGGAGGGAGAGTGAATTTAGATGGGAGAGAGGGGAGGGGGAGAGAGAGGAGGATTAGGAGAAGGGAGGGGGAGAGAGGAGAAAACTGAGCAGACTAGTGCCTGTGCCCTGAAGGAAGTGGTTGAAAGGGTTGCCAAAAAGATTCATCGGGCTCCATATGCTCCACCAAAACCCCAGTTCAACAAAAAACCACCATGTTCCTGAGACACCCTGAACTTTCCCTTGACAGTCTGGACCCCCTGCTTCACCCAAGCCCCTGACAGGGAGTCCCATTGGTCCCATCCCTGTTAATGGAACATTGCCCATTGGTTCCCATATCCTCAAATGCCCCTTATAGTGCCAAAATAATGTATACAAGGGAGCAAAGGTCTAGTAACCCATAGCAGCCAATCAGCCTACTAGCAATAGTCTACCTGCTTACTGGTTGCTATGGGTTACTAGACCACTAACAGTCGTAACACCTTTACAGTAATTATCCAAGGAACATTCTTCTGCCGCCGCTGAGTTATTACCTAAGACCCGTAACATTAACAGACAATAAATAGATATTTCCCCCAGAAATTGCCCCCCTGTGACCCTCAGTAATAATGAAATCTGACGTTTAATTGCGGCGCTCGTAAAACCGTTATTCTCTGCTATTTATTATCAGCCTTTAGCGCCGCAACGAGGGGGGGGGGGCAAAATCTGAGTTTTCTGTTTCATTAAGGAAAATCCTGACGGAACAAGAGTGGGGGCATCGCGGCGATCTGTCAGCAACGTGTCACCGTCTCGCCGCCGCTGATTTATTACAGTATAATGTAGAACGCAATTATTCCGCCGGCGCAGAGATACGGGGAGGGAAGGGGGCGAAAGGCGACGGGCGGAACTCTGTGCCCCGTGAATAGATAATCACCGACTTCGTCTTCATCTCCCCCCCCCCCGGGCCCTTATTGTTCCGATTCATCATAATGAAAAGTATCAGCGAAAAAAGTCTGAGTTTTACTTCCCGAAATAAAAGTATTTGGAATAATAATAATAATAATAACGGGATGATGAATTAGCGGATTGGAACTGCTGAGCCGGACACTCGCACTCAGTGCTTAATTGGCCCCCAGTATGGGAAACACCCCCAGTTAGAGTTATTTCTGTGTTAAAGGGGATACAAACCCAGCAATAAAGTTTTTTGTACTTTGCAACTCCCCAATATCCATTCATTCCTCATTCCCTGCACTGCTGGTTCTGACTCCTGATACAACTCCCCAATATCCATTCATTCCTCATTCTCACTGGGTTTATAGTTATGTGTAACTGTCACTGTGTCTGTCCCTTTCCCTTCCCTGCACTGCTGGTTCTGACTCCTGATACAACTCACCCAATACCCATTCATCCCTCATTCTCACTGGGTTTATAGTTATGTGTAACTGTCACTGTGTCTGTCCCTTTCCCTTCCCTGCACTGCTGGTTCTGACTCCTGATACAACTCCCCAATATCCATTCATCCCTCATTCTCACTGGGTTTATAGTTATGTGTAACTGTCACTGTGTCTGTCCCTTTCCCTTCCCTGCACTGCTGGTTCTGACTCCTGATACAACTCCCCAATATCCATTCATTCCTCATTCTCACTGGGTTTATAGTTATGTGTAACTGTCACTGTGTCTGTCCCTTTCCCTTCTCTGCACTGCTGGTTCTGACTCCTGATACAACTCCCCAATATCCATTCATCCCTCATTCTCACTGGGTTTATAGTTATGTGTAACTGTCACTGTGTCTGTCCCTTTCCCTTCTCTGCACTGCTGGTTCTGACTCCTGATACAACCCCCCAATATCCCTTTCTGAACTTTGGGTCTGACTCTTGAAACAATGAAGTAGAAGTCAGACCACCAGGGTAGAAGGAGACATTTGTATTTATACATATGGGTAGGGGGTGCCATAGTGTTGCCCTTAGACAGTACAGTATGGGGGTACAGCTTATTGTGTGCCCAGAACATTCCTTCTCTGTATATTTCTACTTATACATATGGGTAGGGGGTGCCATAGTGTTTCCCTTAGACAGTACAGTATGGGGGTACAGATTATTGTGTGCCCAGAACATTCCCTCTCTGTATATTTGTATTTATACATATGGGTAGGGGGTGCCATAGTGTTTCCCTTAGACAGTACAATATGGGGTACAGCTTATTGTGTGCCCAGAACATTCCTTCTCTGTATATTTGTATTTATACATATGGGTAGGGGGTGCCATAGTGTTTCCCTTAGACAGTACAGTATGGGGGTACAGCTTATTGTGTGCCCAGAACATTCCTTCTCTGTATATTTGTATTTATACATATGGGTAGGAGGTGCCATAGTGTTTCCCTTAGACAGTACAGTATGGGGGTACAGCTTATTGTGTGCCCAGAACATTCCTTCTCTGTATATTTGTATTTATACATATGGGTAGGGGGTGCCATAGTGTTTCCCTTAGACAGTACAGTATGGGGGTATAGCTTATTGTGTGCCCAGAACATTCCTTCTCTGTATATTTGTATTTATACATATGGGTAGGGGGTGCCATAGTGTTTCCCTTAGACAGTACAGTATGGGGGTACAGCTTATTGTGTGCCCAGAACATTCCCTCTCTGTATATTTGTATTTATACATATGGGTAGGGGGTGCCATAGTGTTTCCCTTAGACAGTACAGTATGGGGGTACAGCTTATTGTGTGCCCAGAACATTCCTTCTCTGTATATTTGTATTTATACATATGGGTAGGGGGTGCCATAGTGTTTCCCTTAGACAGTACAGTATGGGGGTACAGCTTATTGTGTGCCCAGAACATTCCCTCTCTGTATATTTGTATTTATACATATGGGTAGGAGGTGCCATAGTGTTTCCCTTAGACAGTACAGTATGGGGGTACAGCTTATTGTGTGCCCAGAACATTCCTTCTCTGTATATTTGTATTTATACATATGGGTAGGAGGTGCCATAGTGTTTCCCTTAGACAGTACAGTATGGGGGTACAGCTTATTGTGTGCCAGAACATTCCTTCTCTGTATATTTGTATTTATACATATGGGTAGGAGGTGCCATAGTGTTTCCCTTAGACAGTACAGTATGGGGGTACAGCTTATTGTGTGCCCAGAACATTCCTTCTCTGTATATTTGTATTTATACATATGGGTAGGGGGTGCCATAGTGTTTCCCTTAGACAGTACAGTATGGGGGTACAGCTTATTGTGTGCCCAGAACATTCCCTCTCTGTATATTTGTATTTATACATATGGGTAGGGGGTGCCATAGTGTTTCCCTTAGACAGTACAGTATGGGGGTACAGCTTATTGTGTGCCCAGAACATTCCCTCTCTGTATATTTGTATTTATACATATGGGTAGGGGGTGCCATAGTGTTTCCCTTAGACAGTACAGTATGGGGGTACAGCTTATTGTGTGCCCAGAACATTCCCTCTCTGTATATTTGTATTTATACATATGGGTAGGGGGTGCCATAGTGTTGCCCTTAGACAGTACAGTATGGGGGTACAGCTTATTGTGTGCCCAGAACATTCCTTCTCTGTATATTTCTACTTATACATATGGGTAGGGGGTGCCATAGTGTTTCCCTTAGACAGTACAGTATGGGGGTACAGATTATTGTGTGCCCAGAACATTCCCTCTCTGTATATTTGTATTTATACATATGGGTAGGGGGTGCCATAGTGTTTCCCTTAGACAGTACAGTATGGGGTACAGCTTATTGTGTGCCCAGAACATTCCTTCTCTGTATATTTGTATTTATACATATGGGTAGGGATTTTATTGAAAGTAAAAACATTACAAGTAAAAATATAAACATTTCAGAAACAGAAAAGCAAACAAAAATGCATCACATTATTACTCAATGAAATTCAGAAGCAAAGAAGAATCACAAATGAAAATGTACATTTACCCAGAGTGCAACATTCTCTGCCTTTCGCTCAGTCTCTCTGGATTTAATGAAAGCAAGTTCCCTTACAATTGCCCCTGTGACTTGCCCCACCGCTTCTCTCTTCTGACTGAGGGTTAACTTGCAGCGCATATGCCACAGATAATAGCGCATAACAGATATTATAAGATACAGGGTTTCCGTAGTTACCGCGCCAGCACACTCACGCCCCACTATCCCGTACGCCATCTCCGTATAATTCAAGTTCTCCAAAAAACCCAACTGTAAAGTATTTGCCAGGGAAGATTTGAGGCTCTTGGTAATGACACAGTCTAACAGAAAGTGCTCCTGGGTCTCATCCGTGCCACAGCCCCAGGGGCATTCCCTGTCCCCCACATTCAGATACCGTAGGTTCCCCCTGACAAACAGTTTCCCCTGGAGGGAGAGCCAAGCGTTATCCTGAAACTTTTTGGGCAGTCTCTTACTGTTTAGGAACTTTAGGCTCAGAGCCAGGGTCTCGCTCGTGCAGTCTCTCAGAGCAAGGGGAACACAAAAGAAAACCTCCAAAATCCTGAAATAAATGTTTTTTCCTAGGGGCAGACTTGAGTTCCTCCATCCCTATGTGCCACTTCCTAATGAGCTTCAAGGCCTGAGCTACATGGGGTGGGACACAACCTCCTCTTATCCGGACACTCTTCAGCCTATCATTGAGCAGCCAGTCCTTGATAAAAGGCGATACCCAGGCCCTAATACTGCTCTCCCACAGAGAGTCGTTCCCCTGAGCCATACCCCCAAGGTTACATTTGAGGAATATGACACAGAAGAAAGCCACCGGGCACAGCATGCCCAAACCTCCCTCCTTTCTCTGCAGGAAAGTTACTCCCCTTTTAACTGGGTTCAGTCTGCTCCCCCAGAGCATTTGGAAGAACAGACTGTGGACTCTTGCGTAGAAAGATTCTGGCAACAAGAAGATATGAGAGACAAACAGAAGCAGAGGGACCAAGAAAGACTTGATAACGTTAATCCTTTCCCTATAGGTCAGCCTCCAAGCCTTCCATCGCTGAACCTTTGCTGCACAGGCATTCAGTTTCTCATCCCAATTTGCCTTTGCATCATCGCCCTTCCCAAATTTTACACCCAAGATCTTAATCCTCTCTGGGGCTACAGGGAAGTCTTTTAGTTGGAAACCCGGCTCTTCCTCTAAGACCCAAAAAGCTTCCGATTTTCTTGGTTGACAAGAGACCCAGAGGCCTCTGAGTAGCTTCTGATGTGCTCCATTACCATAGACGCCTCCTCTGGTCTAGACAGAACAATGGTCACATCATCCGCGTAGGCTACTAACTTAAAGGGCTGACTCAAGGGAAACCGAACACCCTCCAATGCACTATGCTGTAATGCTCTTAGGAAAGGGTCCAGAGCAAACACATACAAAAGTGGACTGAGAGGGCACCCCTGTCTTACCCCTGCTCCCACCTCAAAGTCTTTGCCTCTCAACCATTAATCAATGGAAAGCTTCTTGCCCCTTGATACAAAGTCTGTAACCATCTGACAAACTGACCCGGAATGCCGTATTTCAGCAAAGCAGCCCATAGGTATTGGTGATTAACTTTATCAAAAGCCTTTGCTTGGTCCAAGGTCAGGAGATACTTTCCCCATTTATGGACTTTGCACCTCTCTAAGGCCTCTCTTATTGTAAGGACTGCTCCAAAAATGCTACGTCCCTCCACTGTGCAGTACTGAAAAGAAGATAGTAAAGTGCCAGCAAACTTACTTAGCCTTGAAAAGAGAATTCTTGCAAGAATCTTTCTGTCAGTGTTAAGAAGAGCAATGGGCCTCCAATTCTCAACATGCCTTGAGTCCTTCCCCTTTGAAAGCAGGATCAAGGAAGAGTATCCCATAGAGGGAGGAAGACTACCCTTCTCCAAACTCTCATTGAAGACTTCAACAAGAACAGGAGCAAGTCTGTCTTTAAATCTTTTGTAAAACTCAGCTGTTAGACCATCAGGCCCTGGGGCCTTTTTCTTTTGCTGTTTGTCTATGGCCTGAATCACCTCTTCCAGTGTTATTTCTGCTTCCAAAGTGGAAAAATCCAAATGATCAGTATTGGGACCTGGGGTCGCCTTCAAGAAAGCCTCGGTCTTTCCCTTATCCAAAACTCTTTCCCTGAAAAGCCCAACATAGTAAGATCTAACGGCTTCCAAGATCCCCTCCCTTGACTTATGAAAATGACCCTGGGAGTCATAAAGACCCTCAACCAGCTTTTTCTCAACAACCTCTTTGCAGTTCTGGCAAGGATCTGGGCAAACAGAAGCCCCATAATCTCTTTCCAGAACCAAAGACTTGTACCGGCTGTACTGATGTTGCCCTGATCAGTTGCTTGAGTCGGTTTCGCTTTTCAGCCCCCTCCCCTTCCGAAATACAGATCTCTAGCTCCTTTCTCAAGGACTGGTACCTCCTCTCCTTCTCCCTCCCTTTTTTATAAGAGATAGACTTGAAGAGGGACCGGAAAGAATCCTTGGCTGCATCCCACCATACAGATAGAGAATCATTACAGCTCAACCTTTGATATCTGCACCAGCAGCAGATCCTCAAAAAGATTGTTCTGCCTGTTCTCCTTCCAGGGAACCTACATCAAGTCTCCATAAACCCCTCCCAATCTTGGGCTGGTTCCGGATACCATACAGAAAGGAGAGTACCGAGTGATCTGAGAACTCAACGGCCTTCTCACAGACCTCTGTAAAAGATTCACCTTTCTTAACAAAAATCATATCTATTCTGCTGCTCCTCTGCCCACAGAAATACGTATGTTTGCCTGCCCGACCCCCCCATGTGGCCACATCTACTAAACCCGCATCCTCAGCCAACTTATTCATAAATGAACCCTCATATTTACAGAATCTGCCAGTCCTGTCTACTGCCCTCAGGACTTGGTTGAAGTCCCCTGCCAAAATGACTGGACTTGATGTATACAGGTACGGTTTGATCTCTAATAAGAGTTCCCTTCTCTCTGAGGGCCCCTGGGGGCCATACACATTGATCAATCTGATCAGATTCCTTGGAATACAATGTCAAGCATCAAACAACGCCCAACCTGGATTTCTATGATTTTTTTAATCTCCAACCCCTGAACATTTTGAAAAGTATTCCTACCCCTCCTGCCGGCTCCTCAGCAATAGACCAAAAGGAGGGCCCGTGCCACCAATCTCTTTTGGCTTCAAAAATCTCACTTCTGGTTGTGAGCCTGGTCTCCTGCAAGAAAAGGATTTCAGCCTCCACCTTCTAAAAAAAATCAAAAGCCAAAAATCTGGTCTTTCTATTCTTGATGCTACAGACATTGGCTGTAAGGAATGGGATAGGATGATCCATCATTAGGTCTTGTTTTGCTTCTGCCTACCACCAACCCCTTCATCACCCCTTCTTTTCACCTGAACTTTTGGGGTACTCTCTGCCCCCTCCAGGTCAACCACCACCTCCTCCCCTGGGGACTCCGCCTCCTGACTCTCCTCCCCACTCTCTTTCCTCTCTCTTTTTTTCCTGTCCTTCTTTGCCAAGGCCCTAGCCTTCCTCTCCTCTTTCCTCTCCTCTTTCCTCTCCTCCTCTCGCAGCCTCTCCTCCTCTTCCTCAGCGAGATCCCCCCAGGTTTTACCATCTGGCAGGACAAATCTGTTGTCTGTTGCTACCGTCATTTTTGGGGGAATGTTTTTATTTTTCTCTGAGGATTTTCCCCCCGCCACACTCCACTCCCCTTCTCCTCTAGGCTTACTGACCCTCTGCTCTCCTTCCTTTTCCCACTGTTCCCCTTGGGTAACCTCCCTTGTGCCCCACCCATCACCTTAGTAACTGGGGCAGAGGATTCAGGCTGCACAGCCTCCCTCTCTGGTTCCACTACCTCTGAGGTTTGATCCCCTTCCTCCAGAAGTTCCATTGAGAGGCTCATTTCCTCCTCCAAATTAGAACATTCTGCCACCATATTGTGCCATGCGTCGGGGCAAGAGCTGTGGGCGTGGCCTAACTTTAAACACAAATTGCAGCGGATTTTCTGGCATTCCTTACTGGGGTGCCCAGTCTCACCACAGAGGGGCGCACTTTAGAACTGTGCATTTAACTGCAAAGTGCCTGTTTGATCCGCACTTGAAACACACCCTGGGTTGGCCGGGGTAGAAACAAACGCCCCTGTCCTTCCCAATAAAAAAGGAATTGGGGAGGTGCTTGGGGACATGGAGATTCATGTGCAGTTTGACCTGCACCTTCCAACCTCCTACCCAGAAACCCTCCTCATCATACAGTGGGGTGAAGGGGGACAGAACGGTGCACTGTCTCTTTAGCCAGATCAGCACGTCATCCGGGTGCACAGACTCAGTCTTAAACATGATGGTGACTGTCTTGGTGTCGGGCCTGGAGACTGGGGTCACCCTAAACCCCTCCCACTCTGGGGCACCTTTCTTACCCTCATACCTGCGCCAGAAATCATCCAACCCCTGAGACAGTTTGAAGCCAAGATCAAACTCAGTGTCTGTGACACTTATCAGCCCACTTACGTCTGCAGGGGTAAAACCCAGGGACTGTTTGATGAGATTCCTGCCCACAAACCTGCGCCCCGGGAACTCACCCCTCTCCTTCTCCCACTTGATCTTCACTACATTCTTCCTCCTACTGGCAGCACTCTCACCCGCCATAGAGACATTCTGCTGAAACAGTCTCTTACCATCCCAGGCACCTCTCCTCCCTTGTGCCCCTTCACTCTCAGTATTTACAGGGGGATTCCCTGCACCCTCTGTGGCACCACTTTCACCCACTCTTGCTGCAGCATCACATACGGTTTTATCAGTCAATGGTGCAGCCATGTCAGTACTCCCAGCAGCCATATTAGTACTCCCAGCAGCCATGTCAGTACTCCCAGCAGCTGTGCCAGTACTCCCAGCAGCCATATGAGTACTCCCTGCAGCCATGCCAGTACTCCCAGCAGCTATACCAGTACTCCCAGCAGCCATATGAGTACTCCCAGCAGCTATACCAGTACTCCCAGCAGCCATATGAGTACTCCCAGCAGCTATACCAGTACTCCCAGCAGCCATACGAGTACTCCCAGCAGCTATACCAGTACTCCCAGCAGCCATATAAGTACTCCCAGCAGCCATGTCACACTGCACACTCACATGAGGCACACTCCCACCAGACACACTCACAGTATTAACATTATTGCATGGCAAAGAATCAGTCAGTGGATCCCAGGAATCCGCACATGATGGACCCCCATTCCCACCCGCAGGAGTCACAGTCCCTTTAGGAAAAGCAAAAGAGTCTTTAAAACCCTTTTTCAGTTGGTTTCTCTCCATTTCCTGGAACCTCCTGCGGTTATGATAAAGCTCTCTCCAGGGCTCTATAACTGCCAGAACCCCGGTAATGTTACTTTCAATGTCCTCCAAGTCTTTGTTTAAATAAGCAATTTTTTGAATAGCTTTTGCTCTCTGTGCCCCCCTAAGGGCCCCCAGTCCAGCCACCATATTGTCTATACTCCCCTCCAAAATGTTCCTTTTCTCCTCCAGAATGTTAATGTCTCTCAGAGCCCTGATGATCTGGGTCTGATTGGGCCCAGCTGAGCCCACAGTCTCTGGCTTCCCAGCGCCATTGCTAGCAGCTGTCTCTCCCCCATCACACAGGTGCATTGCTCCTACCTGGGCCATTGCAGCAGTCTCAGAGCTCTCTCTCAGCGCCTCCTCAGCCACTTCCATAGCCACACAGCCTGCGGCCTCAGCACTCTCCATGGCTGCCTCGCAGCCTGCAGCACTTCCTTCCTGGGTCCCAGCATGCCTTGCAGCAGCTTCCTGGCTTGCCTCTGAACTGCAGCTCCCAGCAACAGAACTGCCGTATTCCGCAGCAGAACTGCAACTCTCTGCAGTAACCTCGGCTTGGTCGTCCAGGGTGTTCGCTCGCTCGGGGACCTCCATTACAGATGGAACGCTGCACGTGCCGGTACTTTCTCCTTCTTTGTCACTTTTAGCCATGGCCTTCACCTCCTTGCGCACCTCACTGCTCTCAGCCGCTGCTGCCAGATTGGGGGGAGCCGCCTTCCTGCTGGATCTCAGGCAGATCCTCACTCCTTTACCCGGAGTTACCACAACTTTCTTCCTCATTCTTTTGAGGAAATTTTTTTTTGGGGAAATTGCAGAAAAAAAAAATAATTCTCCTGAGAGAAATCCTCACAACCTGCAAAGTTTGCAGGTAAAAAGCACTCCTCCCAGACCCAAAAAGGGCCTGGGAAACCCTCACAGTCTGGAGCTCACACACACACCTCCTCTCAGTATGGGAGTACAGCTTATTGTGTGCCCAGAACATTCCTTCTCTGTATATTTGTATTTATACATATGGGTAGGGGGTGCCATAGTGTTTCCCTTAGACAGTACAGTATGGGGGTACAGCTTATTGTGTGCCCAGAACATTCCTTCTCTGTATATTTGTATTTATACATATGGGTAGGAGGTGCCATAGTGTTTCCCTTAGACAGTACAGTATGGGGGTACAGCTTATTGTGTGCCCAGAACATTCCCTCTCTGTATATTTGTATTTATACATATGGGTAGGAGGTGCCATAGTGTTTCCCTTAGACAGTACAGTATGGGGGTACAGCTTATTGTGTGCCCAGAACATTCCTTCTCTGTATATTTGTATTTATACATATGGGTAGGGGGTGCCATAGTGTTTCCCTTAGACAGTACAGTATGGGGGTACAGCTTATTGTGTGCCCAGAACATTCCTTCTCTGTATATTTGTATTTATACATATGGGTAGGGGGTGCCATAGTGTTTCCCTTAGACAGTACAGTATGGGGGTACAGCTTATTGTGTGCCCAGAACATTCCTTCTCTGTATATTTGTATTTATACATATGGGTAGGGGGTGCCATAGTGTTTCCCTTAGACAGTACAGTATGGGGGTACAGCTTATTGTGTGCCCAGAACATTCCCTCTCTGTATATTTGTATTTATACATATGGGTAGGGGGTGCCATAGTGTTTCCCTTAGACAGTACAGTATGGGGGTACAGATTATTGTGTGCCCAGAACATTCCCTCTCTGTATATTTGTATTTATACATATGGGTAGGGGGTGCCATAGTGTTTCCCTTAGACAGTACAATATGGGGTACAGCTTATTGTGTGCCCAGAACATTCCTTCTCTGTATATTTGTATTTATACATATGGGTAGGGGGTGCCATAGTGTTTCCCTTAGACAGTACAGTATGGGGGTACAGCTTATTGTGTGCCCAGAACATTCCTTCTCTGTATATTTGTATTTATACATATGGGTAGGAGGTGCCATAGTGTTTCCCTTAGACAGTACAGTATGGGGGTACAGCTTATTGTGTGCCCAGAACATTCCTTCTCTGTATATTTGTATTTATACATATGGGTAGGAGGTGCCATAGTGTTTCCCTTAGACAGTACAGTATGGGGGTACAGCTTATTGTGTGCCCAGAACATTCCTTCTCTGTATATTTGTATTTATACATATGGGTAGGGGGTGCCATAGTGTTTCCCTTAGACAGTACAGTATGGGGGTACAGCTTATTGTGTGCCCAGAACATTCCTTCTCTGTATATTTGTATTTATACATATGGGTAGGGGGTGCCATAGTGTTTCCCTTAGACAGTACAGTATGGGGGTACAGCTTATTGTCTGCCCAGAACATTCCTTCTCTGTATATTTGTATTTATACATATGGGTAGGAGGTGCCATAGTGTTTCCCTTAGACAGTACAGTATGGGGGTACAGTTTATTGTGTGCCCAGAACATTCCTTCTCTGTATATTTGTATTTATACATATGGGTAGGGGGTGCCATAGTGTTTCCCTTAGACAGTACAGTATGGGGGTACAGCTTATTGTGTGCCCAGAACATTCCTTCTCTGTATATTTGTATTTATACATATGGGTAGGAGGTGCCATAGTGTTTCCCTTAGACAGTACAGTATGGGGGTACAGCTTATTGTGTGCCCAGAACATTCCTTCTCTGTATATTTGTATTTATACATATGGGTAGGGGGTGCCATAGTGTTTCCCTTAGACAGTACAGTATGGGGTACAGCTTATTGTGTGCCCAGAACATTCCTTCTCTGTATATTTGTATTTATACATATGGGTAGGGGGTGCCATAGTGTTTCCCTTAGACAGTACAGTATGGGGGTACAGCTTATTGTCTGCCCAGAACATTCCTTCTCTGTATATTTGTATTTATACATATGGGTAGGAGGTGCCATAGTGTTTCCCTTAGACAGTACAGTATGGGGGTACAGTTTATTGTGTGCCCAGAACATTCCTTCTCTGTATATTTGTATTTATACATATGGGTAGGGGGTGCCATAGTGTTTCCCTTAGACAGTACAGTATGGGGGTACAGCTTATTGTGTGCCCAGAACATTCCTTCTCTGTATATTTGTATTTATACATATGGGTAGGGGGTGCCATAGTGTTTCCCTTAGACAGTACAGTATGGGGGCACAGCTTATTGTGTGCCCAGAACATTCCCTCTCTGTATATTTGTATTTATACATATGGGTAGGGGGTGCCATAGTGTTTCCCTTAGACAGTACAGTATGGGGGTACAGCTTATTGTAGAACACTGTGCAGCTTCTGTTCTCTCTCCCTTTGTTTATGAGACAGACTTTCCTACACAATATAATAATTAGGGAGAAGCAGTGAGAGGAATTCACCACGGGCCTCATTTAGAAGAAAGGGAAAGATGAAAGGCATCTGCGCTCAGAAGACAAAAGCAAATGGCGGCTCCGACCTGCTGTTTATTTCTATTTGGGACAAATCTACAATCCATGTCACGGCGTCGGTGGCCTCCTCGGCACGGGGTGATATACGGGCTCGGGGGCCCCCAAACCTTACTGGTTAATATCATTAGATCTCCACCGGCAGGAAGAGCCGCGATTTATTATTCCCCCCCCCCTTTTCCCTCTACTTTCAGTATAAATACGGTTCCTGCCCGACTCGGCCGTCGCTTCCAAATAAATTTGTCGGAAACACAATTGAGCCTCTGGGGTCGGCGAGCGCCGCGCCGGTTTTTCATGAACAGACAAGGTGGGTTTTTTAGGATCCT
Organism: Xenopus tropicalis; assembly: GCF_000004195.4. NCBI lineage: Eukaryota > Metazoa > Chordata > Amphibia > Anura > Pipidae > Xenopus > Xenopus tropicalis. The sequence goes on along the minus strand of NC_030680.2, from coordinate 3,803,139 downwards.
CTCTCCGTTCGGCGCGTGGTGTTTTCAAGCTTGAATAATTGTCCAATTAAATCTAATTTGGGGGTCGGCGCGAGCCCAGGGCCGGCGCGGCACGAGCCGCCGTATCCGAAACGCCGGCGTTAATAAATCCCACCGAGCCCCTTCCCTTCAATAATTTCCTTTTTGCTTGAATTAAAGACAAAGGAAAAGGAGTGATTTGTAGGAAATGGCGGGAATAAAGAAAAACGTCGAATAAAATCCGCCCCGCCGCTTCCCTTTCCCGGGAATAACCGCCGTCGGCAAACGCAAAAAAGGAAATGGAAATAAATAAGATAAAGTTTTATGTCCCCAAACTGGAAGGTTTTACAGTAAATACAAGTTGAAGATTTTCTGGCGGCGATTCGTTCCCATGGCGCCCGGGGATTTTTTTATAGCCGTGTTTTTGGCGATTTTTTTATACTCGGGAAGGGAAAACGCGGAACGGTGCAAAGGTTTCAGTTTTCATTCAACCTGGGGGCACAGGATTTACTAACCAGCGCCGGGAATTCTGGGAAAGGACGTGGCAGTTCATGGAGCTCGGTGTTCTTGGTGGGGTAGTTTCGGCCCTTAGGGCACGTATGGCCAGGAGGGGGGCATTTAGACAGGGTCAGACTAGGGAGTGATCCCCCTTGGTGCTGGCCGTTTCCCCCTAACCCCCCCCCACAGGGGCCCCAGCCCCTGCCCAACGTTCTACCCTGATCGCGCGTAAGTGAAACGCGTCAGGGGAGGGACACCTGCGGCCGGGGGAGCACCGTCAGGGGTGGGGTCTTGGCTGTTGGGGCCCACCAAGGTGCCCCCGCTGGCCGTGTCCCCCACAGGGGCCCCTTAACCCCCCCAACAGGGGCACCAACCACTGCCCAACATCCTACCCTGATCGCACATAAGTGAAACGCGTCAGGGGAGGGACACCTGCGGGCATTTAGCCAGGGACAGACTAGGGGGTGATCACCCAGGGTGCCCCCACTGGCCTTGGCCCCCCCCAACAGGGGCCCCAGCCACTGCCTGACGTCCTACCCTGCTCGCACGTAAGTGAAAAGCGTCAGGGGAGGGACATTGCAGGTGGGGGACACCGTCAGGGGTCGGGTCTGGGCCGTTGGGGCCCACCAAGGTGCCCCTGATGGCCGTATCCCCCACAGGGGCCCCCTAACCCCCCCCAACAGGGGCCCCAGCCACTGCACAATATCCTCCCATATCGCGCGTAAGTGAAACGCGTCAGGGGAGGGACACCTGTGGGCATTTAGACAGGGACAGACTAGGGCATGATTCCCCAAGGTACCCCCGCCGACCGTGTCCCCCTAACCCCCCCAACAGGGGCCCCAGCCACTGCCCAACATCCTCCCCGATCACGCGTAAGTGGAACGCGTCAGGGGAGGGACACCTGCGGGCATTTAGACAGGGATAGACTAGGGGGTGATCCCCCAAGGTGCCCCCACCGGCCGTGTCCCCCTAACCCTTCCAACATGGGCCCCAGCCACTGCACAACGTCCTCCCCTGATCGCGTGTAAGCAAAATGCGTCAGGGGAGGGACACCTGCGGGTGGGGGAGCACCGACAGGGATTTTTTTCCTGGTGTCCCAGTCCGACCCTGCATTTTGACCAATAATCTCAATTAGTTGATAAATGGCCAGTCAAAAAGGCCCAGATTAGGGCAATATCTACAAACCACATTAATAAAACATACAGACCCCGTAATGTTCTGCCTGACGCGTTTCGTACCCCTTTGGCACTTAGTCATAGGCAATTGTGTCCCCATGTGTTCAAAACACTCTTTAAACCATGACATTAAGAAGTCAAAAAGAGCGTTTTGAGCACAAAACTGGTGGCGGCCAAAGGGTTCAACTTGTCACTGAATGGCGGAATCATTGGGGATCATTATCTTCACTCACTCATTGGCCGGCAGTTGGTTTTACCCTTATTTTTTGGTTCCTATAGAGACAAACAGGAGCTCGCCGGCGACACAGACATTCCCATAATTAGGCAATTGCTTGGGTTTCTGTTTGTATTGAAATAAAAGTGCGGGCGACGCTCTTATCTCTCGGATCCGGCGCCTCCGCTAAAGAGAATAACGATGACTGGCACCGATAAAATATAAGAGGGGGAAAATAAAATCTCTCTTGATCGGAGTCTGTTCCGTCGGCAGAGAAATAATCAAAACTGTAGGACTTCTTTGAAAAGCCCAATATTGCGCTGATAATTCTGATTATCTGTCACGGCGTCACTTTGAAGTCCCTCAGACTCGCAGAAGAAAAGAGAATTATCCGCGGAACAGAGGGGATTAGAGGAGTCTCGTTTGGAATCATCCGGCGGAGAGTGACATCTAATTTTCGGAATATATAAGTTGCATTAAGGGCGCGGAGACTTTGAATGACTTTCAATATCTTCGGGTTTTTGTACATTTTCTATAAACGGATTAAACGAAGAAATAAAATAGAAAGCCGAGGCCGGCGACGTTTCCATCAGACACACGCGGAGCCGCATGAAACGGGATCGGTAATTGGGTGGGAATGAAGCTGCGCTTGGTTATTCGCTCCTTTGTACAGGGCTGGGCCAGGGAATGTGCCAGGGAATGCTGGGAAATTCATGCAAAGCCATGGGGTCACCCAACAAGCAGATCTTTTCCCAGTTTGGCCACCAGCAAATTGGGCAAAAATGGGCTACTGTGATTGTTTGGCCCCTGGCAGGCCCGGGTTTGTGAGCAGGCCAAAAAGGCCCAGGCTTAGGGGGTGGCATACTGCCCACTGGCCATGTTGCCCATAGGGACTGGTATATACTAGTGATGAGCAAATCTGTCCCGTTTCGCTTCGCCATAAAATTCGCGAAACGGCAAGAAAATTTGCGAAACGCATTTGTTGAGTAAATTTTTTTGTCACCCGCGTTTTGTCGCCCCCACTTTTTTCGGGCCTTTTTGAAGCGACCACACCTAATTTGACGTGACTGCGGCCCGATTAGACGTGACCGTGGTCCTTTTTGATGTGACTGTGGCCCTTTGTGATGTGACTGCGGCCCTTATTGATGTGACCATGCCCAATTTGACGCGACTGCGGCCCGATTAGACGTGACCACGGCCCTTTTTGATGTGACTGCGGCCCTTTTTGACGCGACCGTGCGCAATTTGACGAAAAAAAATTTCCGTGTGATGAATTTTTCCGTGCCAAATTTTCATGGAAGTTTCGCGAAACAATTCGCCAATGGCGAAATACGCCAATTTGCTGCGAATCCATGCCTGGCAAAAAAATTTGCTCATCACTAGTAGATACCAGTCCCCAGTGGAAGCAAATCGATAGCGCCATAGAGAGGGGTTGTGAGTAGGGGGGTGTGGGCGGAAATTGGATCCAAGCGATGGAGAGAAGCGATACAAGCTACAGGCCTAGGGGTGTTGAAATCTGGCCCCTGGGCCAAGGATCAGATCATACTGTGGGCTATGGGACAGAGACTGGCCAGATATCAGTCACGCAGGCCTTCAGAATGGTCCCATATATGGTCCAATAAGCTGCCAACTTGGTCTGAAGGTTCTGAGTCTGCAGCTTCTATCAACCATGTATGGCCACCTTAAATGGGTAAGTGCCCAAGTACTAGTTTGGTGCCGTGAAGCTTGGTGCTACGGAGCATATATTGGATAATAGCGTGGGCCACCATTTGTAATCATGGGGCTTCATAATACTAAGTTAGAAAGGACCCCTCATCAGGGTGGTGGGTAGATTGGGGCTAAAAAAAGAACCCACTTCCCAAAAAATCATGCACCAATTCCTCTAGTCATCCTTTCTTAAGACTTCCTTGATTCCGAAGCTACAGGCAACTTTTTGGACGTTACTTTTTGCCAAACATCAAAGAATTCCTTTTAAGCCCAAATCTACCCCTTTTATCACCAATTATCACTGGTGATCTTCACTTTGTCGTAAGGGCCCTGAGTATTGAGAAACCTGTATGTCATATCATTCATAGTCCATCATCTCCAATAGTTTTAGGGCTACCATGGCTTCATCTTCCTAAGCCTATCATTGAATTCTAATTCAAATATTTTATTGAGTTCCTACTGTCTTCAAAAGTGTCTGCTATAGAGGCTTCCAGGTTGTCTTCTGTAAAGTCTGCTTAGACCCCATCACCCCTTTGCCTTTTCCATCTTCAGTGAAGGTTTATTTGGGCTTACTTGGTTCTGGGAACTTCTTCTTTGTGGATAATGAAGATCTGAGACCTTGTATAGATTAGAAAGGCCAAATTCACCTTAACAAAAGACTTTGGCCCTTGTTTTTAAACTCTTCAACCAAATACAAGGGGCAGGAATTTTATTAAGCTTGATCTCTATGGGGTCTATAATCTTATTCTAACATAACAGAGCGATGACTGAGGCCTCTTTCACCAGAGATGGACATTATGAATATTGTTTAATGACCCCTGGGCTCCACAACACTCTGAGTGTCTTCCAAGGACTTGTTAATGATATATTCGCTTGTTCTGTGATCAATGGTCATCTACTTGGATGACATCCTATTGTTCTCCAAAGACTTGTCTAGCCATGGACTCCAGGTCAGTTCTCATCTACGGAATAATTTTCCATATGCCAAGCTTGAAGGGTAGATCTTGGAAGGAACTAAAATTTCCCACTGATGGATCTTCAATCCAAGACTTAGACCCTACCTACCAACACAAACACTACTGAAAAGTTTATTGTCTTTGGCAAATAAGGGCATCTCCTTAAATATTTCCCCAATCCTTGTTCCCAAATTTATTGGACCTTTCCCTCTCCATGAAACGCCCATTGTCCCTTGGCTTCAACTTCTTCTAGTGATCCCATACTTGTCCACCTATTCCTTCTCCAGCTTGTAACATCTAACTAATTCTCAATGATTACTCCTCAAGTCCAGTTGCTCTAGATTTACATATACTAGATATACCATGACCTGAATGAATGAAAATCTTTATAGTCCTAACTAGTTCTCTGATCAGGAACCAGCAGTCTCAGTCTTTGAGGATGGCCAACACTGAGGTCGAAAAAGATCCCTCAGGGATCTCTTCAGTACCCTCAAGAATTGTCTGAAGTTGAAGAATTTTCCAATCATTTAGTATAAGAATTCCATAGAAGTTTCACTGAATAATCTGCCCCCCTTGGGGCGATTGTATGGTTTCACCACTAAGCACTAGTGAAGTCACATGAGTATCGGAGCCATCATGCTCGCGCCATTGATATGTTTAATGGTGGTTGCACCTCTAGGCAACAGTACTAGAGTTGTTGGGGCATGTTCTTCAACCTTTCTGGATAAAGAGTTTCCAGATAACAGATCCTGTATCTGAACTCAATCAGGTTAAGGTGCCCATACATGGGCCGATTCTAGCTGCCGATATGGGTCCCTTAGACAGATTCGGCAGCTAATCGGCCCGTGTATGGGCACTACCGACGGGCCTGCCCGACCGATATCTGGCCTGAAATTGGCCACATCTCGATCGGGCAGATTAGAAAATCTAGTCGGATCTAGTCCCCGAACTGACTTTGCCTATACCCGTCTTTATAATTCGATCGTTTGGCCCCGGGGCCTGGATTCGCCTGATATCGCCCACCTGTAGGTGGATCTGAAGGTGTATGGCCACCTTTATTCGCCTGATATCGCCCATCTGTAGTTGGATCTGAAGGTGTATGGCCACCTTTATTCGCCTGATATCGCCCACCTGTAGTTGGATCTGAAGGTGTATGGCCACCTTTATTCGCCTGATATCGCCCACCTGTAGTTGGATCTGAAGGTGTATGGCCACCTTTATTCGCCTGATATCGCCCATCTGTAGTTGGATCTGAAGGTGTATGGCCACCTTTATTCGCCTGATATCGCCCATCTGTAGTTGGATCTGAAGGTGTATGGCCACCTTTATTCGCCTGATATCGCCCATCTGTAGTTGGATCTGAAGGTGTATGGCCACCTTTATTCGCCTGATATCGCCCATCTGTAGTTGGATCTGAAGGTGTATGGCCACCTTTATTCGCCTGATATCGCCCATCTGTAGTTGGATCTGAAGGTGTATGGCCACCTTTATTCGCCTGATATCGCCCATCTGTAGTTGGATCTGAAGGTGTATGGCCACCTTTATTCGCCTGATATCGCCCATCTGTAGTTGGATCTGAAGGTGTATGGCCACCTTTATTCGCCTGATATCGCCCATCTGTAGTTGGATCTGAAGGTGTATGGCCACCTTTATTCGCCTGATATCGCCCACCTGTAGTTGGATCTGATAGGTGTATGGCCACCTTTATTCGCCTGATATCGCCCACCTGTAGTTGGATCTGATAGGTGTATGGCCACCTTTATTCGCCGATGCCCTGTAGTGGATCTGAGGTTGCCACCTTTCCTGATATCGCCCCCTGTAGGTGGATCTGAAGGTGTATGGCCACCTTTATTCGCCTGATATCGCCCACCTGTAGTTGGATCTGAAGGTGTATGGCCACCTTTATTCGCCTGATATCGCCCACCTGTAGGTGGATCTGAAGGTGTATGGCCACCTTTATTCGCCTGATATCGCCCACCTGTAGTTGGATCTGAAGGTGTATGGCCACCTTTATTCGCCTGATATCACCCACCTGTAGTTGGATCTGAAGGTGTATGGCCACCTTTATTCGCCTGATATCGCCCACCTGTAGTTGGATCTGAAGGTGTATGGCCACCTTTAAAGTCCTTTCTGCAGATAAACAACCCCCCCCCCCCCCGTGTACCTCTGAGGGTTCCGGCTGCTGTAATTCATACACCACTTTGTTACCGGTGGGATGTTGGAAGGTTTATGGGCTTGTTGGATTCGGGTCTGTTAATGGGGTTATTTGTATGGAAAGAATTATAATGACTTATCAGAAAACACAGCCAGGGATCCGGCAGTAGGAGCGGGGCCCCATCAATTACCCCCTTCCAGCAAATTCACAGAAGAACCGGGGCAAGAAATCTTGCAGAGACTTCTGGGATTCGCATTGTTGCGCACACGCGTGTGTATGTATATATATATATATATATGTATATGACACAAACGAGGGGAGGCCCAGGACATAATTTTCTTTTAACAATCTCTCCTGCTTAATTTTCCCCGGCGAGGAGACAGTCCCATATATTTCAGCAGAAATGCGACGCGACTAACGTATATCAGCTGTCAGGCCGGTGTTTAATGCGACGTTGCCAGCCGGGATATTGTAAATATGTATGTCACCGGGAAGCCAGATCCCATTACGCTCTGTGTGACCAATGACAACGTGTGTGAATGAGGAATATAATTATAGATATTAATGAGAAGGGGGGGAGGATTTATAGTCATGGTGTTGTTACTCACGGTAACAGAGTTAACCCCTTCTGAAAGAGTGAGAACTCCCGGACACACAATGAAGGAATAAATATCAATTGCCCCTAAAATGCACCACTGCCCTAATTGCATCAGAGACGGCAGTAAGTGCTTTCGTGGCTAAGCAACTTTGCCTGAGGATCACGGTAATAACATCAAATAATAATAATATTAATGGTGTCTCCATGGGGAGGGAAGCGGCCATATTTGTTTGATGCTGTGAGATGACCAGCAGGTGGAGCCCCAGAGCAGGACTCTGTCTAATGATTTTGGTAATAGAAAATATTCCATAAGATCAGCCAATTGCCCCAAATAGGTAGAGCAGTAGAACTGGGAAGCTGAGTAGGTTCAGAGTAGGTAAGTACCACAGTCATTTGTTTGCTTCCAGTGGTGTAATTATAGGGGCCTGCGGGGAAAGGGGGTCTGGTGAGAAGGTTGCCACCTCTTCAGTTTTTACCCCATCCCCACCCAGTTGCCCTAAGTGGATAGGGTTGTAAGTTTTTTGTGCCAGACCAAAAGGTAAAGGTGCCCAATTCCAGACCCCCAACTGCACCCCCATTCATTGCCATACCCCTTCCCTTGCCTGTTGCACTCATAGTGGGAATTACAAATGGGCCAAACTGGGGACAGACAAGCATAAGAGGTATATATCTAGTGCCCCCCGCACCATTGCACCCTAGGAATGTACCCCTCTTGCCTATCCCTACTTCCTGCCCTGCATTGCCCAATACCTTCACTCATTCCTCCTGCCCTGCATTGCCCAATACCTTCACTCATTGATCCTGCCCCGAGGTGTAACTATCCAGCCAATGAGCAACATATCCTTCGATTCCCTTGCTTGTGCCCTATGGAGGGGTAAGAGAGTGGTTACGGAGGTTTTGGGTAGAGTTGCAACCTGTCCAGTTTTGACCCCGTCAGTAGGGCTGTCTGGGTCAAAACTACCTGCCCGGTTCTCCCAATTGGAATTCTCAAAGATTGACGTGGCGATTGGCCAATCGTCGCATCGTAACCCTGCCCCCTTGATGGCGTGGCCCCTCCCCATGTTGAAACACTCCGCCTCCCTGCCGGTGACCCTTGTTTTGGGTCTTGTCCCGGGGGGAACATGGGATTGCTTCTATAAAACACCAAAGGGCAATGACACCGGAATGCACATTTACAAAGAAAGTGCCCCAAATGGGCCCCTAATCATGTTTATTGCCCCCCAGGTACTGTTTTATTATTACAGAGAAAAGGGAATCATTTAACCATTAAATAAACCCAATAGGGCTGTTCTGCCCCAATAAGGGGTAATTATATCTTAGTTGGGATCAAGTACAGGTACTGTTTTATTATTACAGAGAAAAGGGAATCATTTAACCATTAAATAAACCCAATAGGGCTGTTCTGCCCCAATAAGGGGTAATTATATCTTAGTTGGGATCAAGTACAGGTACTGTTTTATTATTACAGAGAAAAGGGAATCATTTAATCATTAAATAAACCCAATAGGGCTGTTCTGCCCCCAATAAGGGGTAATTATATCTTAGTTGGGATCAAGTACAGGTACTGTTTTATTATTACAGAGAAAAGGGAATCATTTAACCATTAAATAAACCCAATAGGGCTGTTCTGCCCCAATAAGGGGTAATTATATCTTAGTTGGGATCAAGTACAGGTACTGTTTTATTATTACAGAGAAAAGGGAATCATTTAACCATTAAATAAACCCAATAGGGCTGTTCTGCCCCAATAAGGGGTAATTATATCTTAGTTGGGATCAAGTACAGGTACTGTTTTATTATTACAGAGAAAAGGGAATCATTTAATCATTAAATAAACCCAATAGGGCTGTTCTGCCCCCAATAAGGGGTAATTATATCTTAGTTGGGATCAAGTACAGGTACTGTTTTATTATTACAGAGAAAAGGGAATCATTTAACCATTAAATAAACCCAATAGGGCTGTTCTGCCCCAATAAGGGGTAATTATATCTTAGTTGGGATCAAGTACAGGTACTGTTTTATTATTACAGAGAAAAGGGAATCATTTAACCATTAAATAAACCCAATAGGGCTGTTCTGCCCCAATAAGGGGTAATTATATCTTAGTTGGGATCAAGTACAGGTACTGTTTTATTATTACAGAGAAAAGGGAATCATTTAACCATTAAATAAACCCAATAGGGCTGTTCTGCCCCAATAAGGGGTAATTATATCTTAGTTGGGATCAAGTACAGGTGCTTTTTTATTATTACAGAGAAAAGGGAATCATTTAACCATGAAATAAACCCAATAGGGCTGTTCTGCCCCCAATAAGGGGTAATTATATCTTAGTTGGGATCAAGTACAGGTGCTTTTTTATTATTACAGAGAAAAGGGAATCATTTAACCATGAAATAAACCCAATAGGGCTGTTCTGCCCCCAATAAGGGGTAATTATATCTTAGTTGGGATCAAGTACAGGTACTGTTTTATTATTACAGAGAAAAGGGAATCATTTAACCATTAAATAAACCCAATAGGGCTGTTCTGCCCCAATAAGGGGTAATTATATCTTAGTTGGGATCAAGTACAGGTACTGTTTTATTATTACAGAGAAAAGGGAATCAGTTATAAAATTCTAAATTATTTGATTAAAATGGAGTCTATGGGGTTTCCGGATAAGGGATCCCATACCTGTAGTATTAATGCCCTATTCGCTTATGGAAAGTCGCCCGTATCCACGACGGGTGCAACCTTTATTTACCCGCCTATGTTTATTGGCTTATTAGTAATCTCATCAGTCAAAATGCCCCAATCTCTTTATAGATGTCTCTCTGCCAAGGATAACCCGCCCTCCGAAGGGCAAATGGCGTTACAGGGTGGGCTCATAGGATAGCGCCCTATTTATATATATATTTTATATTATCGTTAAACTGAAATCACGCAGACCGTACTTATTCCTGGCAAATGGGATCATCTGATAATTAGCAGCATGAACCAATGGTAGCTGTGATTCTAAATTCCGCCCCCCCCCCCCTTGATACGCCAGGAGGCCCCCGGCAAGGAAAGCGTTAATGATTAGTGACTGATCGGCCGGGTTTGTGAGCGGCAAAGCCGCTTTACTGTCTCCAACCACAGGCCTCATTTCAAATTCATAAATGCTAATCCTCTGTAATTTACGATTTAAAAAAAGCGGCCCCCACTCGCGGGCCTGTGGCTACGGCTCTGTCAGAGTAATTATGCCGCCGAGCTGCAATTGGACTACTAACTGAGACTTTAAACAGCCAAGGAAATCCTCGGCGCTGGCAGCTCCCCCAATTATTCCAAATAAGCAAACAGATTAGCGAGCAATTTCCCTGTTAAATCTGGCGAGCGCTGCCAGAACGGGGTGTTAAATATTCAGAAGTAAATAGATTAAAGATGAAATGTAACCCCCCCCCCACCCCCCGGGCCCCCCCCCTTTCTTTCAAGCTTAATTTAATGCTCAGAGTGAAAGTTTTATTCCGATTCTGGAGAAACGATGAAACCGACGGGCAGATCGGAATTCTCTGCTCTGTGCCAGGCGGGTATTACCTCTGTCATTGGTCTAAACATGGCCCAGACCCCCGGCACTACATGCTAACAGGACTGAACCAATACTGCTCCCATCAAAGCTGGTAGGAGAACCAGATAGGATAGACCAGTTGCCCAATATGGTTACCACCGTGGCTACAAGAAGAGCCCACAATGACTCCCAGGGAGGAAGGGGAGAAATAGGTATGGCACTAGATACGTTGAATATACATAGAGAATGTCCAACTTGTTGGTGAACCATGAGGAACAGTGGATGGGGGAATGTTGGGTAGGAAACCACCAGCTAGGGGCAACTGTTGAGGATAGCTTATACTCTTTGCTCCCTATTTCCCCCAGGCACCGGTGGTTGAAAGATGGACTTGTGAACAGGCCCCAAAGGCCTTGCCCTTGGGTGGCATGAGGTTAAGGGCATCATGCTCCCATATACTGTGGTGGAAACATATATCGCTAGCATTAGAAAGGTCCATATTTGGGGGCCACTACAGCTCCCTAATTTCAAAAAGTAGCAGTGAGGAACTGTTTGACTGTAATCACTGCTAGTTGGGTTCTATTCTGACCAGAACACTATCTGCATGGAGTTTGTAGGTTCTCCATGTTGTGAGGGGCCCTAAGTCTACAGTATGTACCCAAGTGGGCTTCTATAGCAGTGGTTCTCAACCTTCCTAATGCCGTGACCCTTTAATACAGTTCCTCATGTTCTGGTGACCCCCCAACCATAAAATTATTCCTAAGACCATCGGAAATGTGTGTGTTTCCGATGGTCTTAGGCGACGCCTGTGAAAGGGTCGTTCGACCCCCAAAAGGGTCCCGACCCACAGTTGGGAGCCGCTGTCTTCCCTCTCCACTTAACCTCCATGACCCTCAGCGTCCACGTGTATCTCTCACTGACAAACAATATTTTGCAGGACAGCAGCAGATAACAGCGTAATGGGAGACACCTTTGGGTTTCTGGGGTTTCTCTCTGGCCTGGAACCCCTAAGTAGAGTGCCACTTCTCCATACTGGCAGCCTGGGTGATTGTTGGGCAATATGGTGACTGTAGGGAAAGATGGCAACAGTAGGAGGGAATTAGGATGAGGAGATGATAAATCATAAAATTTTTAAGATTTTAAAGTATAACTCCCAACACTCACCAAGAGCAGAAAAGTTGGGCAATATTGATACTTACAGTGCTTACTCTTGCCATCTTACACTACTATCTCATACAGTCTCCATCTTACCCTACTGTTAACATCTTGCCCTACTGTCTCTGTCTCCATCTTGCCCTACTGTCTCTATCTTGCCCTACTGTCCCCATCTTGCCCTACTGTCCCCATCTTGCCCTACTGTCTCCATCTTGCCCTACTGTCTCCATCTTGTCCTTCTGTCTCCTTCTTTCCCTACTGTCTCCATCTTGCCCTACTGTCTCCATCTTACCCTTCTGTCTCCATTGTGTCTTTGTTAAATTCTTGCCCTACTGTCTCCATCTTGCCTCGCTCTTTCAATCTAGTTTTACTGTCTCCATCTTGTTCTACTGTCTCCATCTTGTCCTTCTGTCTCCTTCTTTCCCTACTGTCTCCATCTTGCCCTACTGTCTCCATCCTACCCTTCTGTCTCCATTGTGTCTTTGTTAAATTCTTGCCCTACTGTCTCCATCTTGCCTCGCTCTTTCAATCTAGTTTTACTGTCTCCATCTTGTTCTACTGTCTACATCTTGTCCTTCTGTCTCCATCTTGCCCTACTGTCTCCATCTTGCCCTACTGTCTCCATCTTGCCCTACTGTCTCCATCTTGCCCTACTGTCTCCATCTTGCCCTACTGTCTCCATCTTGCTCTGCTGTCTTCATCTTACCCTTCTGTCTCCATTGTGTCTTTGTTAAATTCTTGCCCTACTGTCTCCATCTTGCCCAAATGTCTCCATCTTGCCCTACTGTCTCCATCTTGCCCTACTGTCCCCATCTTGTCCTACTGTCTCCATCTTGTCCTACTGTCTCCATCTTGTCCTACTGTCTCCATCTTGTCCTACTGTCTCCATCTTGTCCTACTGTCTCCATTGTGTCTTTCTGTTAAATTCTTGCCCTACTGTCTCCATCTTGCCCTACTGTCTCCATCTTGCCCTACCGTCTCCATCTTGCCCTACCGTCTCCATCTTGCCCTACCGTCTCCATCTTGCCCTACCGTCTCCATCTTGCCCTACCGTCTCCATCTTGTACTACTGTCTCCATCTTGCTCTGCTGTCTTCATCTTGCCCTACTGTCTCCATTGTGTCTTTCTGTTAAATTCTTGCCCTACTGTCTCCATCTTGCCTCGCTCTTTCAATCTAGTTTTACTGTCTCCATCTTGTTCTACTGTCTACATCTTTTTCTAACATCTCCAGATGAATATAGTGTCTCAATTTTATCCTACTATTTACACATTTCCCTACTGTCCCCATCTTGCCCTACTGTCACCATCTTGTCCTACATTCTCCATCTTACCCTACTGTCACCATCTTGTCCTACTGTCTCCATCTTGCCCTACTGTCCCCATCTTGTCCTACTGTCTCCATCTTGCCCTACTGTCTCCATCTTGTCCTACTGTCTCCATCTTGCCCTACTGTCTCCATCTTGCCCTACTGTCTCCATCTTGTTCTACTGTCTCCATCTTGCCCTACTGTGACCTTCTAACTTGTTCGTCTCTATCTGGTCCTCCAGTCACGACCTTGCCCTACAGTCTCCATCCTGTCCTTTTGTTATCATCTTACTCTAATATACCTTCTGTCTCCCACTCTTTCTACCTACACCTGCTGCTCTGCAGTTTGTGGGGTGCTGGTCAGTTACCCCTGTTTGGAACCCCTGAAACCATTGACTGTTTTATGCCGATATGTGTGTGTGTCTTATATATATATATTTGTATTGCTATTCAGGGAGAATAATTGTTGAGTAGAAATAATAAAGTGTCCGGAGGTGTCACTTTCTTTTCCAGCATCTCAAAGTAATGTTTTTTATTTTTGGCAAGAAATAATACAATTTAAAAAAAAAAACAACCCCCTCACACAATTGGTGGCAGAGAAGTATATTTATTTCTACAAGTGAGCGAGTGATCCATAACTCCCATCCATCATGGAATATGAAAGGCCAATTTTCTCTTGTGGCAAGTCAACAGAATCCTTCATAGTGACGACTGTTATTGAATGTAACCTCTCCCCCTGTGCAGACATTGGGTGCCGGGGTGCCCGCCGGTGCATGCAATCTACCCTGCTGCGCGGCTGCGGGGGTTACTGGGGAAGGCAAAGACCGGACGGTGTTCAATATCGTAAGACGCGCGTGATAACTCAATATAGCGAGGTGCTCATCAACTGCCCACTGACTGGAAAACCAATTCCCTTCCCTGATTGGGACGGATATTGAAATAAGCGTTAACGGGATTGTAATCCTTGGAATAGAATACGGAGCCCGGTTGCTTGAATCCAAGGTTACGACAGATTGTCATTTTCCATTTACTTTCCCATCTGGCGGTTTTTTAAAGGAAACAGCGCTTTTTTATAGTACTTGCGGGTTGGCGTCAAGTAAAACGTTCGCCAAGTGGTAAATTTTTGCACCAAAGATGTAAATCAACACAGACACACCCATAGTGGGGCGGAGCCAAGAGCAGCAGGGCACTAACCATTGGGACAGTAATGCCAGCGGCTTTGCAAGAGGCCTTGGGTCTTCTTTTTGTAATTATTCATAACTGTATTTATTTTTTATTTATATTAATATATTCTATTGATATTTTTATTCCTTTATGTCTCTTTTTTTCTATTTTTATTAATATGAATTTATTTTTATTCCATTATTTATTTATATTTTTTATTTCCTATTTTTATTTATATTCATTTATTTTTATTGATATTTTTATTCCATTATTTAATTATATTTTCATTTTTTATTTCCTATTTTTATTTATATTCATTTATTTTTATTGATATTTTTATTCCATTATTTATTTATATTTTTTATTTCCTATTTTTATTTATATTTTATTGATATTTTTATTCTATTATTTAAAAATATTTTAATTTTTTATTTCCTATTTTTATTTATATTCATTTATTTATATTGATATTTTTATTCCATTATTTATTTCCATTTTTATTTTTTATTTCCTATTTTTATTTATATTCATTTATTTATAGATATTTTTATTCCATTATTTAATTATATTTTCATTTTTTATTTCCTATTTTTATTGTTATTTTTATTCCATTATTTATTTCCATTTTTATTTTTCATTTCCTATTTTTATTTATATTCATTTATTTATATTGATATTTTTATTCCATTATTTATTTTTTATTTTTATTTCCTATTTTTATTTATATTGATATTTTTATTCCATTATTTAATTATATTTTCATTTTTTATTTCCTATTTTTATTTATATTCATTTATTTTTATTGTTATTTTTATTCCATTATTTAATTATATTTTCATTTTTTATTTCCTATTTTTATTTATATTCATTTATTTCTATTGATATTTTTATTCCATTATTTATTTCTATTTTTATTTTTTATTTCCTATTTTTATTTATATTCATTTTTATTGATATTTTTACCTTTATTATTTCACTTTTTATGTTTATTTTATGTTTTCATGTATTAATTATTTATTTATGATTTATATTTTATTTTTTACATTATTTATATTAGTATGTTTTTTATATATATTTCATTAACTTATTCCTACCCATGACAATCTAATTGCAGCGTGACCCCGTTAATAGCAGGGTACCCCAGTAATGAGCCCAGTGGCCGAAGCTCCACGTACGCGGCTCTAGAATACAACTTGGTAAAGAGAAACTTTGTTCCAAAATAAATCTTTTTCATTGAAACAAAGCCAACGAGTGGGTTTGTGGCCTTTCATTTTGCTTGGGGCTGTATATCCTACATGCCAAAAGCGCCTGGGGCTCAGATCGTTATTGTTGGAACCACAACACATTCTCTTTACATAATTAGAAGCTTATTAAAAGAGACTTGTGTGCAATTATGTTTTTCCCAGCAGAATAAATTAAGGGTGTTTTCCCTTCGGATGTCTCCGCGCCAAGAAAAATGTTTTAGAATAAAAAAGGCTGAATAAATCCAACAGCTTGACTCGACTTATTAGCAAACGACAGGCCAAAAACTAAAAAAAAAAAAAAAAAAATAAAGTTTGCAGTGGACGTTTTCCTAATTGGCTTGTTTCTCTCTGCCGGGGTTTGCAGAGTCATTCCGCAATAAATATCTGTACCCCCCTAATTATCCGCTGTTTATCTGTCATTTGGTCGTTAAGAGATGCAGGCTACACTCGTTGTCATTAACTACAGCGGAGATATCAGAGGCCTACACAGTGTTTGTCTCTAAAAACTACATTTAGTCATCAAAGTACGAGTTCGAATCCCGAAATGGGTAAAATCCGGATTAGATCGCAAATGTCACGAAAATGCTTACGGAAAAATCGTATTAGTCACGGTTATATCGTATTGGCGATCCAAAAGTCACTAAATGTTCCTATCCGAACGAACGTAAATGGCGGGAAAACCTTTCTGTGCATGATTTTGGAAGCCTCCCATAGGGCTCAATGGCACTCTGCAGCTCCAACCCGGCCCAAGGAAAGTCTCCCATAGGGCTCAATGGCACTCTGCAGCTCCAACCCGGCCCAAGGAAAGTCTCCCATAGGGCTCAATGGCACTCTGCAGCTCCAACCCGGCCCAAGGAAAGTCTCCCATAGGGCTCAATGGCACTCTGCAGCTCCAACCCGGCCCAAGGAAAGTCTCCCATAGGGCTCAATGGCACTCTGCGGCTCCAACCCGGCCCAAGGAAAGTCTCCCATAGGGCTCAATGGCACTCTGCGGCTCCAACCCGGCCCAAGGAAAGTCTCCCATAGGGCTCAATGGCACTCTGCGGCTCCAACTTGGCCCAAGGAAAGTCTCCCATAGGGCTCAATGGCACTCTGCAGCTCCAACCCGGCCCAAGGAAAGTCTCCCATAGGGCTCAATGGCACTCTGCAGCTCCAACCCGGCCCAAGGAAACCCTCCCATAGGGCTCAATGGCACTCTGCAGCTCCAACCCGGCCCAAGGAAAGCCTCCCATAGGGCTCAATGGCACTCTGCAGCTCCAACCCGGCCCAAGAAAGCCTCCCATAGGGCTCAATGGCACTCTGCAGCTCCAACCCGGCCCAAGGAAAGTCTCCCATAGGGCTCAATGGCACTCTGCAGCTCCAACCCGGCCCAAGGAAAGTCTCCCATAGGGCTCAATGGCACTCTGCAGCTCCAACCCGGCCCAAGGAAACCCTCCCATAGGGCTCAATGGCACTCTGCAGCTCCAACCCGGCCCAAGGAAAGTCTCCCATAGGGCTCAATGGCACTCTGCAGCTCCAACCCGGCCCAAGGAAAGTCTCCCATAGGGCTCAATGGCACTCTGCAGCTCCAACCCGGCCCAAGGAAAGTCTCCCATAGGGCTCAATGGCACTCTGCGGCTCCAACCCGGCCCAAGGAAAGTCTCCCATAGGCTCAATGGCACTCTGCGGCTCCAACCCGGCCCAAGGAAAGTCTCCCATAGGGCTCAATGGCACTCTGCAGCTCCAACCCGGCCCAAGGAAAGCCTCCCATAGGGCTCAATGGCACTCTGCAGCTCCAACCCGGCCCAAGGAAAGCCTCCCATAGGGCTCAATGGCACTCTGCAGCTCCAACCCAGCCCAAGGAAAGTCTCCCATAGGGCTCAATGGCACTCTGCAGCTCCAACCCGGCCCAAGGAAAGCCTCCCATAGGGCTCAATGGCCCTCTGCAGCTCCAACCTGGCCCAAGGAAAGTCTCCCATAGGGCTCAATGGCACTCTGCAGCTCCAACCCAGCCCAAGGAAAGTCTCCCATAGGGCTCAATGGCACTCTGCAGCTCCAACCCGGCCCAAGGAAAGTCTCCCATAGGGCTCAATGGCACTCTGCAGCTCCAACCCGGCCCAAGGAAAGCCTCCCATAGGGCTCAATGGCACTCTGCAGCTCCAACCCGGCCCAAGGGAACCCTCCCATAGGGCTAAATGGCACTCTGCAGCTCCAACCCGGCCCAAGGAAAGTCTCCCATAGGGCTCAATGGCACTCTGCAGCTCCAACCTGGCCCAAGGAAAGTCTCCCATAGGGCTCAATGGCACTCTGCAGCTCCAACCCGGCCCAAGGAAAGTCTCCCATAGGGCTCAATGGCACTCTGCAGCTCCAACCCGGCCCAAGGAAAGTCTCCCATAGGGCTCAATGGCACTCTGCAGCTCCAACCCGGCCCAAGGAAAGTCTCCCATAGGGCTCAGTGGCACTCTGCCCACCGGCCAGTCTCCAACCCGGCCCAAGGAAAGTCTCCCATAGGGCTCAATGGCACTCTGCAGCTCCAACCCGGCCCAAGGAAAGTCTCCCATAGGGCTCAATGGCACTCTGCAGCTCCAACCCGGCCCAAGGAAAGCCTCCCATAGGGCTCAATGGCACTCTGCAGCTCCAAACCCGGCCCAAGGAAAGTCTCCCATAGGGCTCAATGGCACTCTGCAGCTCCAACCCAGCCCAAGGAAAGTCTCCCATAGGGCTCAATGGCACTCTGCAGCTCCAACCCGGCCCAAGGAAAGTCTCCCATAGGGCTCAATGGCACTCTGCAGCTCCAACCCGGCCCAAGGAAAGTCTCCCATAGGGCTCAATGGCACTCTGCAGCTCCAACCCGGCCCAAGGAAAGTCTCCCATAGGGCTCAATGGCACTCTGCAGCTCCAACCCGGCCCAAGGAAAGTCTCCCATAGGGCTCAATGGCACTCTGCAGCTCCAACCCGGCCCAAGGAAAGTCTCCCATAGGGCTCAATGGCACTCTGCAGCTCCAACCCGGCCCAAGGAAAGTCTCCCATAGGGCTCAATGGCACTCTGCAGCTCCAACCCGGCCCAAGGAAAGTCTCCCATAGGGCTCAATGGCACTCTGCAGCTCCAACCCGGCCCAAGGAAGTCTCCATAGGGCTCAATGGCACTCTGCAGCTCCAACCCGGCCCAAGAAAAGTCTCCCATAGGGCTCAATGGCACTCTGCAGCTCCAACCCGGCCCAAGGAAAGCCTCCATAGGGCTCAATGGCACTCTGCAGCTCCAACCCGGCCCAAGGAAAGTCTCCCATAGGGCTCAATGGCACTCTGCAGCTCCAACCCGGCCCAAGGAAAGTCTCCCATAGGGCTCAATGGCACTCTGCAGCTCCAACCCGGCCCAAGGAAACCCTCCCATAGGGCTCAATGGCACTCTGCAGCTCCAACCCGGCCCAAGGAAAGTCTCCCATAGGGCTCAATGGCACTCTGCAGCTCCAACCCGGCCCAAGGAAAGTCTCCCATAGGGCTCAATGGCACTCTGCAGCTCCAACCCGGCCCAAGGAAAGTCTCCCGCGTAATTTTTGACACACAGTATGAAATAGTTGCGCAAATTAGCGAAAAAATTGGTGTAAATAGAAGGGAGGTTCTGTTTAAATATTCACAAAGGAATTTTTTCCCCTCTGGGGCAAATTAGAGAGGGATCAGATGGAGTTTTTGCCTTCCTCTGGGTCAACTGGCAGTTAGGCAGGTTATATACAGGCATTATGGTTGAACTTGATTGACGTGGCTCTTTTTTCAACCCAACTTACTATGTTACTATGATAAAGAATTGCTCAGAGTGCTCTTCTGATCACGTTTGCGATGACACTTTTTAAGATATTAGCAGTTTTGTCGCATAGTAAATCTTAAAAAAAAGTCATAACTTATGTTGGTGACTTCTAGTGCAAAAAAAAAAAAAAGTTGAATCGTTGAGGGGTGAACTTCCCAACTCCTAAATAACCTGCTTTGTTTCTTCTTCCCCCCCGCAGGGCCCCACTAACCCCCCTCGTAGGGTCCGAGGTCCTCCTCCGAGTGCCTAAATTTATGCATCAGGGGAGGAGCGGTCGGGCAGGGGGAGTGCCGGCAAGGGTCGGGTCTGGGCCACCGGGGCCCACTAAAGCCTCTTGGCCCAGTCCGAACCCTGAACTTATAACATTTCCATTACTCGTACATGTATTTTCAACAAGCCGCCAATGCAAAGTGATGAGTTTGCCCCAAAAAGTTAATTGACCTCACACAGTAGATGAACGCAAACTAAAAGAAAAACTACTTTTGGTTGAAATTGGAGTTTTTAATAAAAATAAAATCTAAATAGGTGACAAAAATTCTACCGGAACAGTTGATTTTTCTATTTCTTCCATTATATAACGGCCCATAGAGTTGATCTTTTCATTTCTAAGCGTTGACTGTGGCCAGAAATCCCGTTGAATGGGAGAATGTTATCGGCAACCCCCCCGCCCGCCCGTATAAGCCCCTCTGTTCCATTGTCCCCTCGTATTTTACAAATCCGATGATGTCTCCAAGCGTTTCTCCAAGTTGCCGCTGCCTTAAATACGGTTTTGTCCGTTAAGTACTGTACTCGTTAGCGGTTCTTGGGAACGAACGCTTGTAATGAATATTTAATTTCCTCCTTTTTAGGATCCCGAGATGAGGAGCGAGGGGGCCGCACTGTGTTCCTTCTGTTACAAACAGATAAATCGGGAATAATACGGAGATAAGGCGCCCACTTATTATATTATTAATTGCTCATTGTAAGTGTGTCCCGATTCTTCACTTAATGAGATGTCCTCAAATTAATTTGTAATCTTATCAAACATTTATTTTCTTGTTTGATGCTCTGGGTTTTTTAATTTCAGCACATTTATTTCTGATTTTAGTCTTGTTTTTGGTGTTTTGTTTAACGGCCAATCACCAACGTGGCAATAAGCCACTCCTTCTCTACATACATATATTGATATTGTACATCAGTCAGGGACCCCACTGGCCCCCCTATACTCCTGCACCCCCAAACCTTGGGGATAATGATCTGTATCTCACACATATATTGATATTGTACATCAGTCAGGGACCCCACTGGCCCCCCTATACTCCTGCACCCCCAAACCTTGGGGATAATGATCTGTATCTCACACATATATTGATATTGTACATCAGTCAGGGACCCCACTGGCCCCCTATACTCCTGCACCCCCAAACCTTGGGGATAATGATCTGTATCTCACACATATATTGTACATCAGTCAGGAACCCCACTGGCCCCCCTATACTCCTGCACCCCCAAACCTTGGGGATAATGATCTGTATCTCACACATATATTGATATTGTACATCAGTCAGGGACCCCACTGGCCCCCCTATACTCCTGCACCCCAAACCTTGGGGATAATGATCTGTATCTCACACATATATTGTACATCAGTCAGGGACCCCACTGGCCCCCCTATACTCCTGCACACCCCAAACCTTGGGATAATGATCTGTATCTCACACATATATTGATATTGTACATCAGTCAGGGACCCCACTGGCCCCCCTATACTCCTGCACCCCTAAACCTTGGGGATAATGATCTGTATCTCACACATATATTGTACATCAGTAAGGGACCCCACTGGCCCCCCTATACTCCTGCACCCCCAAACCCTGGGGATAATGATCTGTATCTCACACATATATTGATATTGTACATCAGTCAGGGACCCCACTGGCCCCCCTATACTCCTGCACCCCCAAACCTTGGGGATAATGATCTGTATCTCACACATATATTGTACATCAGTCAGGGACCCCACTGGCCCCCCTATACTCCTGCACCCCCAAACCTTGGGGATAATGATCTGTATCTCACACATATATTGATATTGTACATCAGTCAGGGACCCCACTGGCCCCCCTATACTCCTGCACCCCCAAACCTTGGGGATAATGATCTGTATCTCACACATATATTGTACATCAGTCAGGGACCCCACTGCCCCCCCTATACTCCTGCACCCCCAAACCTTGGGGATAATGATCTGTATCTCACACATATATTGATATTGTACATCAGTCAGGGACCCCACTGGCCCCCCTATACTCCTGCACCCCCAAACCTTGGGGATAATGACCTGTATCTCACACATATATTGTACATCAGTCAGGGACCCCACTGGCCCCCCTATACTCCTGCACCCCCAAACCTTGGGGATAATGATCTGTATCTCACACATATATTGATATTGTACATCAGTCAGGGACCCCACTGGCCCCCCTATACTCCTGCACCCCCAAACCTTGGGGATAATGATCTGTATCTCACACATATATTGTACATCAGTCAGGGACCCCACTGGCCCCCCTATACTCCTGCACCCCCAAACCTTGGGATAATGATCTGTATCTCACACATATATTGATATTGTACATCAGTCAGGGACCCCACTGGCCCCCCCTATACTCCTGCACCCCCAAACCTTGGGGATAATGATCTGTATCTCACACATATATTGATATTGTACATCAGTCAGGGACCCCACTGGCCCCCCCTATACTCCTGCACCCCCAAACCTTGGGGATAATGATCTGTATCTCACACATATCTTGTACATCAGTCAGGGACCCCACTGGCCCCCCTATACTCCTGCACCCCCAAACCTTGGGGATAATGATCTGTATCTCACACATATATTGTACATCAGTCAGGGACCCCACTGGCCCCCCTATACTCCTGCACCCCCAAACCTTGGGGATAATGATCTGTATCTCACACATATATTGATATTGTACATCAGTCAGGGACCCCACTGGCCCCCCTATACTCCTGCACCCCCAAACCTTGGGGATAATGCATCTGTATCGTCACACATATATTGTACGATTCAGTCAGGGACCCCACGTGCCCCCCCTATACTCGCTGCACCCCCAAACCGTGGGATAATGATCTGTATCTCACACATTATATTTGATTATTGTACATTTCAGGTTCAGGGACGCCCACTGCGCCCACCCTATACTCCTGCACCCCCCAAAACCTTGGGATAATGACCTGTATCTCACACATATATTGTACATCAGTCAGGGACCCCACTGGCCCCCCTATACTCCTGCACCCCCAAAGCCTTGGGGATAATGATCTGTATCTCACACATATATTGTACATCAGTCAGGGACCCCACTGGCCCCCCTATACTCCTGCACCCCCAAACCTTGGGATAATGATCTGTATCTCACACATATATTGTACATCAGTCAGGGACCCCACTGGCCCCCTATACTCCTGCACCCCCAAACCTTGGGGATAATGATCTGTATCTCACACATATATTGATATTGTACATCAGTCAGGGACCCCACTGGCCCCCCCTATACTCCTGCACCCCCAAACCTTGGGGATAATGATCTGTATCTCACACATATCTTGTACATCAGTCAGGGACCCCACTGGCCCCCCTATACTCCTGCACCCCCAAACCTTGGGGATAATGATCTGTATCTCACACATATATTGTACATCAGTCAGGGACCCCACTGGCCCCCCTATACTCCTGCACCCCCAAACCTTGGGGATAATGATCTGTATCTCACACATATATTGTACATCAGTCAGGGACCCCACTGGCCCCCCTATACTCCTGCACCCCCAAACCTTGGGATAATGATCTGTATCTCACACATATATTGATATTGTACATCAGTCAGGGACCCCACTGGCCCCCCCTATACTCCTGCACCCCCAAACCTTGGGGATAATGATCTGTATCTCACACATATCTTGTACATCAGTCAGGGACCCCACTGGCCCCCCTATACTCCTGCACCCCCAAACCTTGGGGATAATGATCTGTATCTCACACATATATTGTACATCAGCCAGGGACCCCACTGGCCCCCCTATACTCCTGCACCCCCAAACCTTGGGGATAATGATCTGTATCTCACACATATATTGTACATCAGTCAGGGACCCCACTGCCCCCCTATACTCCTGCACCCCCAAACCTTGGGGATAATGATCTGTATCTCACACATATATTGATATTGTACATCAGTCAGGGACCCCACTGGCCCCCCTATACTCCTGCACCCCCAAACCTTGGGGATAATGATCTGTATCTCACACATATATTGTACATCAGCCAGGGACCCCACTGGCCCCCCTATACTCCTGCACCCCCAAACCTTGGGGATAATGATCTGTATCTCACACATATATTGTACATCAGTCAGGGACCCCACTGCCCCCCTATACTCCTGCACCCCCAAACCTTGGGGATAATGATCTGTATCTCACACATATATATATAATTCCAGTCTGAAAGGAAAAGAATAATAATAATCAGAATCACCCCTAGGTCAGGCCCCATAAATATGAATTGCTTCAGATCATTTATTGTGAATTTTTCTAATTTGTTAAAAATGTGTTCTAAGCAGACTCCTGCCTCCTATGAGATGAACATGTGACTCCCTCATTTGTATAACACGTTTATTTTGCTACAGGGAGAGCGCAGAAAGCCCTACAAAGGAATATAATAATTACGTTTTAATGAATTTCTTTGCTCAGTAAATTGTTCCATTGCAGAGAGACATCGTTCCTTACAAAGAAGAATTAATTTGGAAGTGATAATATTGTGTAACAGTCCTGTGTGTGTCTTTTTTTTTGCCTGACACAAATAAAATTTAAAACCTAGACGAGCCCGGATTATTATAAGGGAAACCTGGAAATTGCAGCTGTATATTAAAAAGAAACTCAAGCCCCCGAGTCTGAGGGCGAGAAACGGGAATAGCTGAAGGCTGCTCGGTGCAATGGATATTAAATAATGTTTCAAATTAACTCGGAAGCCGAACGTCCCGGAGTATCGAGTCACAGGGGGGGGGGGGTTTGTTTAACAAACCTCAATGTACAGGAAGAGAGATAATTGAAATGTGTGCGCCGGGGCCAAAACCCAAAGCTATTGCTCAGGCTTCAGGGGCCTCCCAATTCCATGTGTTGGGGGGGAGGAGAAGGTGTAAGTACCGGGAGATGCCTCCTTAAATCAATGTCTGAGACACGTTACAGCAGGTCTGTCATCATGATCTTGGGGGGAGTTTCACTATGACATATGCCATCTGGAAAGGCAAATATATACAGTCTGTGAATGAGAATTAGTTGTTTTGGTGTTGTTTATTTTTTATTTTAAAAAGCCTAAATGTCCTACTGTCTCCATCTTGCCCTACTGTCTCCATCTTGCCCTACTGTCTCCATCTTGCCCTACTGTCTCCATCTTGTCCTACTGTCTCCATCTTGTCCTACTGTCCCCATCTTGCCCTACTGTCTCCATCTTGCCCTACTGTCTCCATCTTGCCCTACTGTCTCCATGTCCTACTGTCCCCATCTTGCCCTACTGTCTCCATCTTGTCCTACTGTCTCCATCTTGCCCTACTGTCCCCATCTTGTCCTACTGTCTCCATCTTGTCCTACTGTCCCCATCTTGCCCTACCGCCTCCATCTTGCCCTACTGTCTCCATCTTGTCCTACTGTCTCCATCTTGTCCTACTGTCTCCATCTTGTCCTACTGTCCCCATCTTGCCCTACCGCCTCCATCTTGCCCTACTGTCTCCATCTTGTCCTACTGTCTCCATCTTGTCCTACTGTCTCCATCTTGTCCTACTGTCCCCATCTTGCCCTACCGCCTCCATCTTGCCCTACCGTCTCCATCTTGTCCTACTGTCTCCATCTTGCCCTACTGTCTCCATCTTGCCTACTGTCTCCATCTTGCCCTACTGTCTCCATCTTGTCCTACTGTCTCCATCTTGTCCTACTGTCCCCATCTTGCCCTACTGTCTCCACTTGCCCTACTGTCTTCCATCTTGCCCTACTGTCTCCATGTCCTAACTGTCCCCATCTTGCCCTACTGTCTCCATCTTGTCCTACTGTCTCCATCTTGCCCTACTGTCCCCATCTTGTCCTACTGTCTCCATCTTGTCCTACTGTCCCCATCTTGCCCTACCGCCTCCATCTTGCCCTACCGCCTCCATCTTGCCCCACTGTCTCCATCTAGTCCTACCGCCTCCATCTTGCCCTACTGTCTCCATCTTGCCCTACTGTCCCCATCTTGCCCTACTATCTTAATCTCTTTTTGCTATCTCCATCTTGCCCTAATGTCAATACCTTGCCCACCTATCTACATCTTTCCCTACTGACACCATATTGCTTTACAGTCTTTACTTCTTGCCCTACATCTCACTATACTTCCTTACTGCCTCCATGTTGCCATACTGCCTCCATCTTGCTTTGCCTCTATCTGTATCTAACCATGGGATGCACCGCTCACTGCTTTCTAGGGGAATTCACTGAAATGAGACTTTTCCAGCCGGCGGGATACACAACGTGGGGCTGTCAGTGAGGAATGAATGTTGAGGATTTAAAAGGCGGAGAGGAAACCAATATAATTTCCATTATTTAATTCCTGTTTATCAGCAGCAGAAGGCTGAGGAGGAATAACAAGGGGGGGGGGGGGGAGCCAGGTGACCAATTTTCCTTTCAAGACATTATTCAGTCATTTGCTGATTCAGTGGCTGAAACTGCCACGGGCGGCGGCGGCTCGTGCTGTACCCAGCAAATAATAACGACACGGAAACCATGATGAGCTTTTAAGTAGGTTATCCAGATTTTAATTTGGGCTAACAAATGAAATAAAATGCAAACACACTTATATTTTGCTTTTTAAACTGAGACGGGAAGGGAGGGGGGAAAGGGAGAAACTATGTTAAACTTTCTCAGACTAATTAGAGAGAATTTGCTGTTGTTTCTAATTCTGTCATTAAAGGGGCAGCGGCGCCTATGGAATGGCCACAAGGACAGGGCTGGAACTAGGGGAGCAGGTAGGGAGATGCCAATGGGGCAACGTCTTGGGGTGCAGCTTGGGGAATGTAGTAATCTAGTCAGTGGAGTAGGGCGGGACCAGGAGTTGGGGGGCGGGACCAGGAGATAGGGGGCGGGATGATGGGGGGCCAGGCCTTGGGCGCCGGTAGAGCTTGGCCCAGTGCTGGTTGCTGATTCTTTGAGTTTTGAACCATCAGACCAGATAACATTTTATTACCCTATAATACTTATGGGAGGGGGGCAGATACACATACAATTTAATGATAAATTGTTCTTCGGGGCACTTTAGCTATTAACATTGATTTTTTTTTGTCCAACTGACCAGACATAATTCTAGGAGTTTAGGTTATTGATGCAGAAGCTCCTCGTGCTTCTCTGATTGGTTCTATTGCTTCTGTCACAGTGAGCCACACGTCCTTTATTTCATCTTCCATTTAATATTCCTCCATTTGTCGCTCTATTCCCCGAACCCCGTTTCCCTTCCCCTCTCTCCTTCTGTCTCTCATCCCCTCTCCTTTCCTATTCCCCCCCCCCCCCCCAACTGTTTGGCCTTACTCCCCCCCATCCTCCCTCTTCTCCCCCCTTCTATATTTCCCCTCTCCCCCCATTTGTCTCTCTACTCCCCGAACCCCCTTTCCCTTCCCCTCTCTCCTTCTGTCTCTCATCCCCTCTCCTTTCCTTTTCTATTCCCCCCCCAACTGTTTGGCCTTACTCCCCCCCATCCTCCCTCTTCTCCCCCCTTCTATATTTCCCCTCTCCCCCCATTTGTCTCTCTACTCCCCGAACCCCCTTTCCCTTCCCCTCTCCCCTTCTGTCTCTCATCCCCTCTCCTTTCCTTTTCTATTCCCCCCCCCCCCCCAACTGTTTGGCCTTACTCCCCCCCATCCTCCCTCTTCTCCCCCTTCTATATTTCCCCTCTCCCCCCATTTGTCTCTCTACTCCCCGAACCCCCTTTCCCTTCCCCTCTCTCCTTCTGTCTCTCATCCCCTCTCCTTTCCTTTTCTATTCCCCCCCCCAACTGTTTGGCCTTACTCCCCCCCCCATCCTCCCTCTTCTCTCCCCTTCATGCTCCTATATCTCCCCCACAATATCCATAAGAGGTTATAGGGAATACTTTTGCACCAGGTCTATATTATTCTAGTAGATAATAAGCAATATTAGGACTATTCTGAAAGTACAGGGCCCCCAGATTACTTACTTGCACAGAGCCCTAGAGCACTAATCATAGACCACTCTACACTGATTGGACAGGAGAATATTGCATTTTTATTGGAGGGAAGGTCAAGGAATGAAACTCTTGCAAGAGCCTAGAATAAACCCTAATTCTGGTGGGGAATTAATGGCAATTGGCTCGGCGTAGTGATATCCCGTGGGGCCAAAAAGTTTATGATGGCTACAAACAGTCTGTAATGTCAGGGTCGCTGCCTCCCCCAGAGTATTGGGACTTGTAATAATGTATGTAAATGACTCTAACGCTGTTTTAAAATAACTATAACAAAAAAAGGGAAAGATTTTAGGATTTGAGACAAATCGGTGCCTCTGCGGAATCAAATTTGGATAATGTATTCGGCAAGAAATTATTATTTTTTTCTTTAAATAAAGGCTGGAAAGTAATTTGCTTGTGAAGCAGGAGAGTCGCACTCAGCATATAATTGTAATTTATAAAAGATATTATTGACTCAGTGCTACATAACATCATAGACAAAATGATTAATGACTTTGCGAGATTACAAGAATGGCCGAGTGCGGCAAATAACAATTTCATTCCAAAAAAAATGCAAAATATTCTGCGCCGGGTTCACGGAAACTCAACGGCTGAACACGAGATTAATGACATTTTAATGTCAAGTGCGACGCAAGATCTCTGAGCCATTGTTTCAGTTAATGATAGAACAGCAAATCCATTGTTGGGCAGGGAAGGCATTAACCTTCTCGCTGCCTATTGCCCCCGACGGCGATGATAATGAGGAGGAATATTATGAAACGCCATTAGGTTTGTCATAAGTGACTGAAGACGAATGGGGAGAGCGGAACGCGGGGCGTTGAGAGATCAGGGACCAGGCTGGGACTCAGCAAGGGTTGGAGCTTGGCGGGATTGGAGCAGAAATGTAAGTTTGGAACAATAAGGGATTTTGTGATTGGCTGTGCAGATTGGGAGTTTTTCTGTGACTCTAATGATAGGGGTCCAGGGTAAAACCAACTCTGCAGGGCCCGATTATTCTTGTAGACAAGACTGCACTAGAGGCCGTATGCTGAACTACATCTCCCAGAATGACAAAGGCCGGCAGATATACCTATCAGGCTATAAAGGCTGTGTATAGATGGGCTGGAGTCCATATGGTGGGTAGTGCCAGTATAAGGGACCATGGAAAGGCTGTGTATGGATGGGCTGGAGTCCATATGGTGGGTAGTGCCAGTATAAGGGACCATGGAAAGGCTGTGTATGGATGGGCTGGAGTCCATATGGTGGGTAGTGCCAGTATAAGGGACCATGGAAAGGCTGTGTATGGATGGGCTGGAGTCCATATGGTGGGTAGTGCCAGTATAAGGGACCATGGAAAGGCTGTGTATGGATGGGCTGGAGTCCATATGGTGGGTAGCACCAGTATAAGGGACCATGGAAAGGCTGTGTATGGATGGGCTGGAGTCCATATGGTGGGTAGGGTCATTGAGTTACTGTAGATGTAGTGAGTCCACTAAACGGACCAGAGGTCATGACAGGGGGCAGGTAGTGGAAGAGTCCATTAGGCTAAAAGTCAAAAACTAGGATATCCACAACAGAGACTAAGAAACCAAGACAGAAACTCAGGAACCAGACAGGGACTGAGGACTGGAGCTCAAGAACTAGGAGAGAAACTGGGAATAGGGCAGGGGCTCAGAACCCAGGATGGGAACTCAGGAATTGGGCAGGGGCACAGGAACCAGGAAGGGAACTCAGGAACCAGGAAGGGAACTCAGGAATTGGGCAGGGGAACAGGAACCAAGAGAGGAACTCAGAAACCAGGATGGGAACTCAGGAACCAGACAGGGACTGAGGACTGGAGCTCAAGAACTAGGAGAGAAACTGGGAATAGGGCAGGGGCTCAGAACCCAGGATGGGAACTCAGGAATTGGGCAGGGGCACAGGAACCAGGAAGGGAACTCAGGAACCAGGAAGGGAACTCAGGAATTGGGCAGGGGAACAGGAACCAAGAGAGGAACTCAGAAACCAGGATGGGAACTCAGGAACCAGACAATCGGACTGGAGCTCAAGAACTAGGATAGAAACTGGGAATAGGGCAGGGGCTCAGAACCCAGGATGGGAACTCAGGAACCAGGACGGGAACTCAGGAATTGGGAAGGGAACTCAGGAACCAGGAAGGGAACTCAGGAACCAGGAAGGGAACTCAGGAACCAGGAAGGGAACTCAGGAACCAGGACGGGAACTCAGGAACAAGGACGGGAACTCAGGAACAAGGACGGGAACTCAGGAACAAGGACGGGAACTCAGGAACAAGGACGGGAACTCAGGAACAAGGACGGGAACTCAGGAATTGGGGCAGGGGCACAGGAACCAAGAAAGGAACTCAGAAACCAGGATGTGAACTCAGGAACAAGGACGGGAACTCAGGAATTGGGCAGGGGTTAAGAAACTAGGACTCAGGAACCAAGCTGGGGCTCAGGAACATATACGCTCTGTAAATCACAGCTACAAGGTTAATGACCAATCAAGTGATAGTATTAAGACAGGCTAATAAAGGCCCTTAATTAAACAATTATCAGCAGCTGGTCTAAACAAGGAAGTGGAAACCAAAGGGCCAATCCAGAACTGCTTATCTGAGCTATTCACAGGGGGAAGCTCAAAAGGCCTCCAGTGGAAGGAAAGTGTAGCCATCAGTCAGCATACGGACCACTTAGAATCTGGATGGATAATGACAATAATGAAAAAATAATGCAAAAACTGTCTCCATCTTGCACTAATATCACCATATTGTCATGGTGTTACATAATTTTGACAGCTTTCACTACTTTCTCAATCATGTGCTACTGTCTCCATCCTGCCCTATTCTCTCCATCTTGCCCTACTGTCCCCATCTTGCCCTACTGTATCTGTCTAACCCAACTGTCTCCATCCTGCCCTACTGTCTCCATCTTGCCCTACTGTATCTGTCTAACCCATCTGTCTCCATCTTGCCCTACTGTCTCCATCTTGCCCTACTGTATCTGTCTAACCCAACTGTCTCCATCCTGCCCTACTGTCTCCATCTTGCCCTACTGTATCTGTCTAACCCATCTGTCTCCATCTTGCCCTACTGTCTCCATCTTGCCCTACTGTATCTGTCTAACCCAACTGTCTCCATCCTGCCCTACTGTCTCCATCTTGCCCTACTGTATCTGTCTAACCCATCTGTCTCCATCCTGCCCTACTGTCTCCATCTTGCCCTACTGTCTCCATCTTGCCCTACTGTCTCCATCTTGCCCTACTGTCTCCATCTTGCCCTACTGTCTCCATCTTGCCCTACTGTCTCCATCTTGCCCTACTGTATCTGTCTAACCCATCTGTCTCCATCTTGCCCTACTGTCTCCATCTTGCCCTACTGTATCTGTCTAACCCAACTGTCTCCATCCTGCCCTACTGTCTCCATCTTGCCCTACTGTATCTGTCTAACCCATCTGTCTCCATCTTGCCCTACTGTCTCCATCTTGCCCTACTGTATCTGTCTAACCCAACTGTCTCCATCCTGCCCTACTGTCTCCATCTTGCCCTACTGTATCTGTCTAACCCATCTGTCTCCATCTTGCCCTACCGTCCCCATCTTGCCCTACCGTCCCCATCTTGCCCTACCGTCCCCATCTTGCCCTACCATCCCCATCTTGCCCTACTGTCTCCACCTTGCCTTAAGGTCTCCTCTTGCACAGCCAATGATATTGGGCTTGGCCAAAACATTAACACTGGTAGATGCCAGCACCTATCCCCTTCAGAACCCATCCATCAGAAGTCTTACACAATGTAATGTGCCGCTTAAATGCCTGTTCATCCCTCTCGCGTTTCTCACAGCTATTTACAACGTACAGATTCCCTAATATATGCAAATGGGCCGGGCCGGGTTTGCTCCAATCATTGGCTAATATTGCCTCCCAATCTGCCAACAGGAACAACAACAAATAGTTCCGCGAGTAATATGAAATGACATATGAACTTATTACTCTAACCAAGTCTGCGATGGAAAATAGATTTCCTTCTCGCGGCGCTCGTGGGCAGCTACCCATAGATCCAATAAAGCAGAAATCATATTCGCCGCTAACTTGGAAATCAGACTGCAAATAGGATGAAGGGGAACGGAAAAAAAAAAGGAAAATTCTCCGAACTGCAATCAAAACTCCATTCCTGCCCGTGTTATTATATGTTTCCCTTGATTCATCGCATCCAAAGAGACTTTGTAATCATCGCTGGTATTAAAACAAGGGGCACATTTCAATAACCGCGATGGCTGCTTGGAGAAAGCCAATCAACTCGAGAAGGGTTATTTACATCCGCCGATACGCGGCCGTTGTGTATGACCAAGCGCAATATTTTCTTTATATATTTGTTCATTTTTTTTTTCCTTTTCCGCCAGTGCAAGTCGAGAGGTTTTGATGACGCCATTCGGAGGGGGAGAAGATATTAGACAGAGGCGAGTTTGTATGAGATGGAGTCTGGCAACGAGCAACGAGATTGTCGGCATAATTTCCCAATAAAATATTATAGGAACGAGCCTCTTAATGTGACCTGGGCGGCGGGAGCAAAATGGAAAGGAGCTTAAAGGGAAAGTCATGCATAGAGAGAAGGCCGGACGCGAGGCTTCGGCGCAATGTGTGGGATTGTTATGGGCACGGGTGGGGGGAGTCTTGGCTACGTTGAAAGGTTAAGGTGCCCATACACGTTACGACCTCGCCAAGCGAGCGGATCTTCTCTCGATATTACCACCTATGGGTGGGCGATAACGGGAAAATGTTGGCACTGGGGCCAATCAATTGAATTCTAACGGCAGCAATGGCACAGTCGGTTAAGGGACCGCATTCGGGGTCCAAGATCCGACTGAATCTTTTAACCTGCCCGATCGATATCTGCCCAATTTCAGGCCAGATATAGGTCGGGTATGGCCGTCTCTTCTGCCCCTACACAGGCCGATAAGCTGCCGAATCTGTCCAAGGGACCCATATTGGCAGCTACAATTGGCCCGTGTGTGGGGGCCTTTAGTCTCTGGCCAAGTCAGGAAGCAATCAACAGAAACCCGGGACAATCAGTAGCAACAAGGAACAGAATAAACCCGAGACCTTTTATTGGCGGTTCAACGTATTTATCAACAATATTTATTACGTTCTGATTGGTAGTTCCGCCTTATGCCGTGTACAATTACCGTTATTACGTCAATTTCTTCATTAATGAAATATATTTTTTAATTCAAATACATACCACTAGATTTTTTTTTAAATTAAATACAACTTAATTCAATTAAAACAAATAAAATTAAATACATCTGAATTAAGTTAAACAGAATGAAATATATTTGAAAGAAAGTGAAATAAAATGAAATATATTTTCGTTAAATTAGAAATGAAACGAAATTTTAATTAGATTAAATGACAATAAAATCAACAAACTCAATTAAAATGGTTTAATTTTGAATACATACATGTTTAATAAATACTGGAAATAAAATAATAACTCAGTTCAGCATTTGATGATAGGTATTCGGACGCACCGAACCCACTTTTTTGGGTTCGGCCGAACCCCTGAACCCACCCTGACGGATTCTGCTGAATCTCGAACTAATTGCTAATTAGGATTTTTTTCCCCCTGACCATTTAACCCTTTCTGAATTCTAATTAGCATATGCTAATTAGGACTCGGATACAGTTCGGGACGGTGGATTCGGCTGAAACCAAATCCTTCAAAAAAAAAAAAAAAAAAAAAAAAAAGCCAGGATAAGACCCAAATCCCGAACCAAATCCAGGATTCTGTGCATCCCTGATAGTAACATAGTAAGTTGGGTTGAAAAAAGACACACGTTCAACCATAATGCCTATATAACTGTATAACCTGCCTAACTACAAGTTGATCCAGAGGAAGGCAAAAAAACCCCATCTGAAGCCTCTCTAATTTGCCACAGAGGGGAAAAAATTCCTTCCTGACTCCAAGATGGCAATCGGACCAGTCCCTGGGGCAACTTGTATAAAGAGCTATCCCCCATAACCCTGTATTCCCTCACTTGTACTGAGAGCTATCTCCCCTACCCCTGTATTCCCTCACTTGTACTGAGAGCTATCTCCCCTACCCCTGTATTCCCTCACTTGTACTGAGAGCTATCTCCCCTACCCCTGTATTCCCTCACTTGTACTGAGAGCTATCTCCCCTACCCCTGTATTCCCTCACTTGTACTGAGAGCTATCTCCCCTACCCCTGTATTCCCTCACTTGTACTGAGAGCTATCTCCCCTACCCCTGTATTCCCTCACTTGTACTGAGAGCTATCCCCCATACCCTGTATTCCCTCACTTGTACTGAGAGTATCTCCCCTCCCCCTGTATTCCCTCACTTGTACTGAGAGCTATCTCCCTCCCCTGTATTCCCTCACTTGTACTGAGAGCTATCTCCCCTACCCCTGTATTCCCTCACTTGTACTGAGAGCTATCTCCCCTACCCCTGTATTCCCTCACTTGTACTGAGAGCTATCTCCCCTACCCCTGTATTCCCTCACTTGTACTGAGAGCTATCCCCCCTACCCCTGTATTCCCTCACTTGTACTGAGAGCTATCTCCCCTACCCCTGTATTCCCTCACTTGTACTGAGAGCTATCTCCCCTACCCCTGTATTCCCTCACTTGTACTGAGAGCTATCTCCCCTACCCCTGTATTCCCTCACTTGTACTGAGAGCTATCTCCCATACCCCTGTATTCCCTCACTTGTACTGAGAGCTATCCCCCCTTTCCCCTTACTACCCCTGTATTCCCTCACTTGTACTGAGAGCTATCTCCCCTCCCCCTGTATTCCCTCACTTGTACTGAGAGCTATCTCCCCTACCCCTGTATTCCCTCACTTGTACTGAGAGCTATCTCCCTACCCCTGTATTCCCTCACTTGTACTGAGAGCTATCTCCCCTACCCCTGTATTCCCTCACTTGTACTGAGAGCTATCTCCCCTACCCCTGTATTCCCTCACTTGTACTGAGAGCTATCTCCCCTACCCTGTATTCCCTCACTTGTACTGAGAGCTATCTCCCCTACCCCTGTATTCCCTCACTTGTACTGGGCTCCCCACCCTGTATTCCCTCACTTGTACTGAGAGCTATCTCCCCTACCCCTGTATTCCCTCACTTGTACTGAGAGCTATCTCCCCTACCCCTGTATTCCCTCACTTGTACTGAGAGCTATCTCCCTACCCCTGTATTCCCTCACTTGTACTGAGAGCTATCTCCCCTACCCCTGTATTCCCTCACTTGTACTGAGAGCTATCCCCCCCTACCCCTGTATTCCCTCACTTGTACTGAGAGCTATCCCCCTACCCCGTATTCCCTCACTTGTACTGAGAGCTATCTCCCCTACCCCTGTATTCCCTCACTTGTACTGAGAGCTATCTCCCCTACCCCTGTATTCCCTCACTTGTACTGAGAGCTATCTCCCCTACCCCTGTATTCCCTCACTTGTACTGAGAGCTATCCCCCCTACCCCTGTATTCCCTCACTTGTACTGAGAGCTATCCCCCCTACCCCTGTATTCCCTCACTTGTACTGAGAGCTATCTCCCCTACCCCTGTATTCCCTCACTTGTACTGAGAGCTATCTCCCCTACCCCTGTATTCCCTCACTTGTACTGAGAGCTATCCCCCTACCCCTGTATTCCCTCACTTGTACTGAGAGCTATCCCCCTTACCCCTGTATTCCCTCACTTGTACTGAGAGCTATCTCCCCTACCCCTGTATTCCCTCACTTGTACTGAGAGCTATCTCCCCTACCCCTGTATTCCCTCACTTGTACTGAGAGCTATCCCCCCTACCCCTGTATTCCCTCACTTGTACTGAGAGCTATCCCCCCTACCCCTGTATTCCCTCACTAGTACTGAGAGCTATCTCCCATACCCCTGTATTCCCTCACTTGCCAAGAAGCCATTGAGCCCCTTCTTGAAGCCATATACTGTATCAGCCTTGGCTGGCAGTCAATATATAGGATGGAAAATCCCATCAGAAGAGGACTGCATTGGTGAATCCAATTCTCTTCTGAGAAGATTGCACAAGGGCCTTGTTTGACCAATCATTGGCTTAAGAGTTTAGCAATTGGATCGACCCACTCTGGCCCGGCACCTGTTTGGCCAGACCTTACCAAATGAGCAGATCTAAAGCTGGTGGTATTGTCCTTCTACTGGTGCCCTGCAATCAGCCAGAGCCAACTCATAGTCTTCTGGCTTGGAGACACCCATAAGCAATAAACATAAATACCCATAGGTACTAAACTGAGATTTAAAGAGATATTTACATAGATTGCACACTATATAAATGACTTACTTTCCAGCCTAAAGTTGTTGAAAGAATCTGTTCCCTTGCCAAGAAACGCCAGAAGGTTCCGTCATTCTCCTTAGTCAATTCATTATTTTATGCAGCGCAATGAAACCTACTAATTTTCCTTTGTTCCGTGACCCGGCACTGAGCGGATCAATAGAAGGGGGGGCAGAGAATAAAGAAAGGATGTGGAATTCATTCCGACGCCTTTAACTTCCCACTTTCCGACCTACTTTATTTTCATTCGCTGCGGCCGCAAATCCTAAAAGGCTCTTACTGAACGAGCAGATGGGCCAACAGCCATTAAAACTTAATAAAACCTCCCGAGTGATCGGGAAAAAGAAGAAAATCAATAGATTTTCCAACTTTCAATGGCCGGCGATTTAGCTTCATTACACTGAGATTTTCCACCATATTCACCGTGATAGGGAGGCTTATTCCGCTGGCGCATTCGGGACTTATCTTCTAAACGGCTCAAACAGACCGACCAGAAGCAGATCACTTCCACACAACTGCCATCTACTCTAGTTTTGGTATTAATGAACAAGAACTCACTCTCTTCCTGGTGAATATGGGTCTCTTACAACCCGTGTCTTGGTCATTACTTTGGTCCCTAAAGCTATAAAATGCGGGACCTGCCATGTTTTTGGTTGCTCGACTTCAATAGTGACAAACGTTCCACCAACTGAAACTTCCCAAAGGGCTTAGAAAGGTACTTGAAAGCCTGGGAGATGATGGAGATAAAACAGTATCAGTACTTGATCCCAACTAAGATATAATTACCCCTTATTGGGGGCAGAACAGCCCTATTGGGTTTATTTCATGGTTAAATGATTCCCTTTTCTCTGTAATAATAAAACAGTACCTGTACTTGATCCCAACTAAGATATAATTACCCCTTATTGGGGGCAGAACAGTCCTATTGGGTTTATTTAATGGTTAAATGATTCCCTTTTCTCTGTAATAATAAAACAGTACCTGTACTTGATCCCAACTAAGATATAATTACCCCTTATTGGGGCAGAACAGCCCTATTGGGTTTATTTAATGGTTAAATGATTCCCTTTTCTCTGTAATAATAAAACAGTACCTGTACTTGATCCCAACTAAGATATAATTACCCCTTATTGGGGGCAGAACAGCCCTATTGGGTTTATTTAATGGTTAAATGATTCCCTTTTCTCTGTAATAATAAAACAGTACCTGTACTTGATCCCAACTAAGATATAATTACCCCTTATTGGGGCAGAACAGGCCTGTTGGGTTTATTTAATGGTTAAATGATTCCCTTTTCTCTGTAATAATAAAACAGTACCTGTACTTGATCCCAACTAAGATATAATTACCCCTTATTGGGGGCAGAACAGCCCTATTGGGTTTATTTAATGGTTAAATGATTCCCTTTTCTCTGTAATAATAAAACAGTACCTGTACTTGATCCCAACTAAGATATAATTACCCCTTATTGGGGCAGAACAGGCCTGTTGGGTTTATTTAATGGTTAAATGATTCCCTTTTCTCTGTAATAATAAAACAGTACCTGTACTTGATCCCAACTAAGATATAATTACCCCTTATTGGGGGCAGAACAGCCCTATTGGGTTTATTTAATGGTTAAATGATTCCCTTTTCTCTGTAATAATAAAACAGTACCTGTACTTGATCCCAACTAAGATATAATTACCCCTTATTGGCTTAGGAAGTTGACAAACTGCCCTATTGGTCATCCAAGCCTGGCACTGCCGACAAGAATGTGTAAGTTTGGGTCTAAATCTATATCTATATAACCTATGTCATTGTGGATTTTTATTTTATTTATTAAAGCAGGAGTCAAAGTCAGTACGTTTTTGCCGACTCCGACTCCAGGGACCCAAAATTGCTTCCGACTCTACAGCTCTGGGAATCTGTTTATCCACAAAGAGATCATTTTATTTCAGCATGTGGCTTGGAGGTGCCATCTAGGAGAAGGCACAGATTTATCTGTCCCGTATGAGAATTTGAAAGGAACGGTCTTGTGTTTGTGTTCGGTATAAGGGCCCAGCCATTAATGGAGAATAATGAAGGTTTAGTGAGACTTAGCCACCCCAAAAAGTAAAAAAAGCCAAATACAGTGGCAGAACTACAGAGGCCAAAGGGGGACTTGCACATCACGGGTGACCCACGGATGTGGAAGGGGTATCGGGGCCCCCAAAGTTACACCACAATATGGAAAGCCATCTATTATTAGCCTCCCCAAACACAACATTTGCCCTCCTCCATTGGTACCAATATTAGTCCAAGGGCAATGGCAGCAATATCTTAAAAGTGCTTAAGGTGGAATTGGATTATAATTAATTGAGGTCAATATCTCTTGTCTGGAGTTGGCTAAGCGGCACAAGTAATCTGGTAAGCACGGTGTCAGCCAAGTCAGAATCGTTAATACCAGAGAAACGCTACAATAATATCCTATAGAAAGATTTAAGCTGATTTTTATCAATACTACTTGGTGGGAATTGAGGTATCTTGAGTTTATTAGGAACCAGCAGTGGTTTCAGAAGAGGAAGACTAAGAGCCATGCAGCGAGCCACCCGGAATATCTAAAACACAACTCAAGCTTCTGGGCAAACCGAGCCACTAATCGTATTTTATTTCTGCTCAGGAACTGTGACTTCCCCCGGCCCCGGGGCACCCAGAACCCATTTCGTTGATTGAAGCCTCTTCAGATTCAAGAACAGGTCTGGGGTCCGGATGAAAACATTACAGCGGCACGGTGGGAAGGATAAATAGCGAGGATGAAACCTGTCGGCTTCGGACCTCATTGCCGGCGAACGCGACTAAAGACTAATGGCTTTTCTCCCCTTTCGGCCACAAAGTATATATCATAGAGTGACAATTTTGGAGATTAACTCATCCATTGTTGGAGTTGCCGTTCTGCTGCAAATATTTCTATGGACCTTTCAAACCACCTGTTCCACGTGTCATTCTCTCCAACCACCAACTTCACTAATGTTACACGAGAGCGTTCTACGGGTGGGCAATATCAGGCAAATTTAGGCTAATTCGATCATTTGGCAACAACGGCAATGGGTCCCCGATGGGACGGCAATGGGTCCCCGATCCGACTAAATTTTTTAACCTGCCTGATCAATATCTGGGCAATTTCAGGCCAGTATAGGTCGGGAATGCCCATCGTTGCTGCCCCTACACGGGCCGATAAGCTGCCGAATTGGTCTAAGGGACCCATATCGGCAGCTACAATCGGCCAGTGTATGGCGACTAGTGATGAGTGAATTTTTTTGCCAGGCATGGATTCGCCGCAAACTTGCGCATTTAGCCACTGGCGAATTGTTTCGCGAAACTTCCATGAAAATTCACAGCGGAATTATTTTTTCGTTGCGCGTCAAATCGGGTGCGGTCATGTCAAATCGGGCGTGGCCATGTAAAAAAAAGGGTGTGGTCGCATAAAAAAGGGCGCGGCCTCGTCAAAATAAGGCTTGGTTGTGTCAAAAAACGTGGGTGACAAAAAAAGACGCAGTTTCGTGAATGTTTTGCCATTTTGCGAATTTTCTTGCCGTTTCGTGAATTTTATGGCGAAGCGAAACGGGACAGATTTGTTCATCACTAATGGCGACCTTTACGTGTCAACCAATATGGATCAATTGGAACCTACCCATGACCCAACCTATGTTCAATAGCGCTGCTACATCCTCCAACTTCATCTCTCGGGTCCCTGACTCTGTATTTGCTGAACTTTCTGTATTCCCATCACTCCCTGCCTGGCGATACATATTAATTATCCAACGGGAGGATCCCCTGCAGCAGGGATTTGCTTAATCTGCCCACAAACCCGCGCGTCCCCTCTTACCTGACAGGGTAGAAACTTGGATTTTGAAATGAAGAGGATGAAGGTTCCTTTCCTTATCAGAAGCGAGTGAGAGATAAAGATGAATTCAACTCAGGAGGCAAATTAGAAATCGGTAACCTGCCTTCTGGAGAGTGACCCCCTAGAACTGACTTTTTATATATTAAATATAAATATGTTCTGTACAGTAGAGCAGCAGAAAGCAGAGAGTAACACAGCACAATTCTTTAGGGAGGAATCTGCTTTAAAGATTATTTGGTAAATTCTAAGGACACAACATAATTAGTAGCTCCATGGGGGGGTGCACTCACTTGCCTGGACATACAACTGAACTGAGGGGCGAAAACAAAACAGACAAAACATCTGGAATTGTTCTACCCACAATGCAGACATATAGAAACATTGGGGTAACAAGTCACCCTGCTATAGTTCTAGGGGTACCCAGGGCACAAATAAGCACTCACCCCAAATCCCCCCCTAACTGGCCTTCAGGCTGGGCCCCCTTAGCCCATAACAAGGTTACAGATATATAGAAACATTGGGGTAACAATCACCCCGCTATAGTTCCAGGGGTACCCAGGGCACAAATAAGCACTCACCCCAAATCCCCCCCTAACTGGCCTTCAGGCTGGGCCCCCTTAGCCCATAACAAGGTTACAGATATATAGAAAGATTGGGGTAACAGTCACCCCGCTATAGTTCCAGGGGTACCCAGGGCACAAATAAGCCCTCACCCCAAATCCCCCCCTAACTGGCCTTCAGGCTGGGCCCCCTTAGCCCATAACAAGGTTACAGATATATAGAAACATTGGGGTAACAATCACCCCGCTATAGTTCCAGGGGTACCCAGGGCACAAATAAGCACTCACCCCAAATCCCCCCCTAACTGGCCTTCAGGCTGGGCCCCCTTAGCCCATAACAAGGTTACAGATATATAGAAACATTGGGGTAACAGTCACCCTGCTATAGTTCCAGGGGTACCCAGGGCACAAATAAGCACTCACCCCAAATCCCCCCCTAACTGGCCTTCAGGCTGGGCCCCCTTAGCCCATAACAAGGTTACAGATATATAGAAACATTGGGGTAACAGTCACCCGCTATAGTTCCAGGGGTACCCAGGGCACAAATAAGCACTCACTCCAGGCCCCCTTAGCCCATAATGCGTAAATTTAACGCATCAGGGGAGGAGCGGTCGGATAGGGGGAGCGCCGGCCCAGTATGACCCTGGGGGTATCTCTGCTCTTGGTGGGGAGGGGGGTTACCCTTGTGTTACAAATTCTGTAATTTTAATAAACTCAATGGGCGAGACATAAACCCCCAATAAGCCGGTGGCCGGTGATTAATTGCCCATAACTATTACAAGTAATACTTATTTGCCGCCGAGCGCTGAAATGTGCCACGAATAAGCGACGTGGGCTGTATGGGAATGGGGGGGCCTGAGCGGCTGAACAAATCCAGGCAATAATAGCAATGTTGCATAGAATTACTTATTATTAATGTTATTGCAACATTCCTCATAAAAAGAGTCGGCGGATCAGCGCTGACGGACTTGGCGGCGTAGGTGGGGGGGGTCGGATTGGAAAATTCATGTAACGACGGTGATTGATACCCTGAATATTAACCATCGGCGGCGGCTTTTTGTTCATTACTTGGGACGGGGGGAAATATCTGACTATTTAATGGTGATTGGGGCGAGCGAATAGCCGGAGACGCCAATGTGAATACTCGGCCCCGGCGACATGACAGGCCAGTAATCATATTTACCAACGATATTAAATCTGTCCATTGTGATTGCCCGGCCGCCTCTTATGTAATTGTCAGCGAGCGGCGTTATGGGGAATCTAACGGCGGCGGTAGAAGGCGACGGAGAGGCTTATTATGACTTTATTATTAGGCGGTTTATGTTTATTAAAACAATTTGTCATGCAGAACAGGGGATCGGGGGGGGGGACATTCAATTTGCCCGGATCCAACGTGAAGAAATGAGTTATACGGAAAGTAATGGCGGCGGCGGCGGCGACACCTTGTAACGGTGAAGGGTCGCGCCGTTACACTTCCATATTGGAAAGGCAGAAGGATTCAAAGGGAAAGTTTATGAAGCAAAATTGAGATTTTTTTTTCCCCCCTCGCGCCCCGCGCCCCCCACCGCCGCCGCTAATACATTTCTTTCAATTATTAAGAAAGGGGAATGCAGATTGAACGCTTAAATCATGGAGAGTTATTAAAAAAGGCGCCGGAAATAAATGTCCTTCAGTTTCCCAGGGACTCGCGGGGGCCGCCAGGATTGAGGGTCTCGGGGGCTGAAACGGATCGTTCATTAAAGGCTCCCTGCAAAGGGTCCGGGGGGGGGGCTTTTATCATAGGGAATCATTAGGTTTCAGAGAATGTGTCTCTTATTAGCCTGGCGGGGCAGTCAGGTAACATTGGTTTCTACTGCGCGGTGACAGCGTTATTAGCCTGGGGGGGGGGGGCATCCATTCAGCCTCAAACACGGGGCCCACTAACTGCTCCCCCTCCTCCATTCCTCTCCTCCCTTCAGTTATAATTGTATTCCTTTTTCTCTCCTGCTCTGTTTTTATATTTTCCTTCACAATTTATCCTAATTTTTGCAATTCTGCCTTACTCCCCCCCATCCCCCCTCTTCTATATTTCCCCTCTCCCCCCATTTGTCTCTCTACTCCCCGAACCCCCTTTCCCTTCCCCTCTCTCCTTCTGTCTCTCATCCCCTCTCCTTTCCTTTTCTATTCCCCCTCCCCAACTGTTTGGCCTTACTCCCCCACATCCTCCCTCTTCTCCCCCCTTCTATATTTCCCCTCTCCCCCCATTTGTCTCTACTCCCCGAACCCCCTTTCCCTTCCCCTCTCTCCTTCTGTCTCTCATCCCCTCTCCTTTCCTTTTCTATTCCCCCCCCCCCCAACTGTTTGGCCTTACTCCCCCCATCCTCCCTCTTCTCCCCCTTCTATATTTCCCCTCTCCCCCCATTTGTCTCTCTACTCCCCGAACCCCCTTTCCCTTCCCCTCTCTCCTTCTGTCTCTCATCCCCTTTCCTTT
Organism: Xenopus tropicalis; assembly: GCF_000004195.4. NCBI lineage: Eukaryota > Metazoa > Chordata > Amphibia > Anura > Pipidae > Xenopus > Xenopus tropicalis. The sequence goes on along the minus strand of NC_030680.2, from coordinate 3,760,212 downwards.
TCTATTCCCCCCCCCCCAACTGTTTGGCCTTACTCCCCCCCATCCTCCCTCTTCTCCCCCTTCTATATTTCCCCTCTCCCCCCATTTGTCTCTCTACTCCCCGAACCCCCTTTCCCTTCCCCTCTCTCCTTCTGTCTCTCATCCCCTCTCCTTTCCTTTTCTATTCCCCCCCCCAACTGTTTGGCCTTACTCCCCCCATCCTCCCTCTTCTCCCCCCTTCTATATTTCCCCTCTCCCCCCATTTGTCTCTCCCCGAACCCCCTTTCCCTTCCCCTCTCTCCTTCTGTCTCTCCTCCCCTCTCCTTTCCTTTTCTATTCCCCCCCCCCCCAACTGTTTGGCCTTACTACCCCCATCCTCCCTCTTCTCCCCCCTTCTATATTTCCCCTCTCCCCCCATTTGTCTCTCTACTCCCCGAACCCCCTTTCCCTTCCCCTCTCTCCTTCTGTCTCTCATCCCCTCTCCTTTCCTATTCCCCCCCCCAACTGTTTGGCCTTACTCCCCCCATCCTCCCTCTTCTCCCCCCTTCTATATTTCCCCTCTCCCCCCATTTGTCTCTCTACTCCCCGAACCCCCTTTCCCTTCCCCTCTCTCCTTCTGTCTCTCATCCCCTTTCCTTTTCTATTCCCCCCCCCCCAACTGTTTGGCCTTACTCCCCCCCATCCTCCCTCTTCTCCCCCTTCTATATTTCCCCTCTCCCCCCATTTGTCTCTCTACTCCCCGAACCCCCTTTCCCTTCCCCTCTCTCCTTCTGTCTCTCATCCCCTCTCCTTTCCTTTTCTATTCCCCCCCCCAACTGTTTGGCCTTACTCCCCCCCATCCTCCCTCTTCTCCCCCCTTCTATATTTCCCCTCTCCCCCCATTTGTCTCTCCCCGAACCCCCTTTCCCTTCCCCTCTCTCCTTCTGTCTCTCCTCCCCTCTCCTTTCCTTTTCTATTCCCCCCCCCCCAACTGTTTGGCCTTACTACCCCCATCCTCCCTCTTCTCCCCCCTTCTATATTTCCCCTCTCCCCCCATTTGTCTCTCTACTCCCCGAACCCCCTTTCCCTTCCCCTCTCTCCTTCTGTCTCTCATCCCCTCTCCTTTCCTATTCCCCCCCCCAACTGTTTGGCCTTACTCCCCCCATCCTCCCTCTTCTCCCCCCTTCTATATTTCCCCTCTCCCCCCATTTGTCTCTCCCCGAACCCCCTTTCCCTTCCCCTCTCTCCTTCTGTCTCTCATCCCCTCTCCTTTCCTTTTCTATTCCCCCCCCCCCAACTGTTTGGCCTTACTCCCCCCATCCTCCCTCTTCTCCCCCTTCTATATTTCCCCTCTCCCCCCATTTGTCTCTCTACTCCCCGAACCCCCTTTCCCTTCCCCTCTCTCCTTCTGTCTCTCATCCCCTCTCCTTTCCTTTTCTATTCCCCCCCCCAACTGTTTGGCCTTACTCCCCCCCATCCTCCCTCTTCTCCCCCCTTCTATATTTCCCCTCTCCCCCCATTTGTCTCTCTACTCCCCGAACCCCCTTTCCCTTCCCCTCTCTCCTTCTGTCTCTCATCCCCTCTCCTTTCCTATTCCCCCCCCAACTGTTTGGCCTTACTCCCCCCATCCTCCCTCTTCTCCCCCCTTCTATATTTCCCCTCTCCCCCCATTTGTCTCTCCCCGAACCCCCTTTCCCTTCCCCTCTCTCCTTCTTTCTCTCATCCCCTCTCCTTTCCTTTTCTATTTCCCCCCCCAACTGTTTGGCCTTACTCCCCCCATCCTCCCTCTTCTCCCCCCTTCTATATTTCCCCTCTCCCCCCATTTGTCTCTCTACTCCCCGAACCCCCTTTCCCTTCCCCTCTCTCCTTCTGTCTCTCATCCCCTCTCCTTTCCTATTCCCCCCCCAACTGTTTGGCCTTACTCCCCCCCATCCTCCCTCTTCTCCCCCCTTCTATATTTCCCCTCTCCCCCCATTTGTCTCTCCCCGAACCCCCTTTCCCTTCCCCTCTCTCCTTCTGTCTCTCATCCCCTCTCCTTTCCTTTTCTATTTCCCCCCCAACTGTTTGGCCTTACTCCCCCCCATCCTCCCTCTTCTCCCCCCTTCTATATTTCCCCTCTCCCCCATTTGTCTCTCTACTCCCCAAACCCCCTTTCCCTTCCCCTCTCTCCTTCTGTCTCTCATCCCCTCTCCTTTCCTTTTCTATTTCCCCCCCCAACTGTTTGGCCTTACTCCCCCCCATCCTCCCTCTTCTCCCCCCTTCTATATTTCCCCTCTCCCCCCATTTGTCTCTCTACTCCCCAAACCCCCTTTCCCTTCCCCTCTCTCCTTCTGTCTCTCATCCCCTCTCCTTTCCTATTCCCCCCCCCAACTGTTTGGCCTTACTCCCCCCATCCTCCCTCTTCTCCCCCCTTCTATATTTCCCCTCTCCCCCCATTTGTCTCTCCCCGAACCCCCTTTCCCTTCCCCTCTCTCCTTCTGTCTCTCATCCCCTCTCCTTTCCTTTTCTATTTCCCCCCCCAACTGTTTGGCCTTACTCCCCCCATCCTCCCTCTTCTCCCCCCTTCTATATTTCCCCTCTCCCCCCATTTGTCTCTCTACTCCCCGAACCCCCTTTCCCTTCCCCTCTCTCCTTCTGTCTCTCATCCCCTCTCCTTTCCTATTCCCCCCCCAACTGTTTGGCCTTACTCCCCCCATCCTCCCTCTTCTCCCCCCTTCTATATTTCCCCTCTCCCCCCATTTGTCTCTCCCCGAACCCCCTTTCCCTTCCCCTCTCTCCTTCTGTCTCTCATCCCCTCTCCTTTCCTTTTCTATTTCCCCCCCCAACTGTTTGGCCTTACTCCCCCCCATCCTCCCTCTTCTCCCCCCTTCTATATTTCCCCTCTCCCCCCATTTGTCTCTCTACTCCCCGAACCCCCTTTCCCTTCCCCTCTCCCCTTCTGTCTCTCATCCCCTCTCCTTTCCTTTTCTATTCCCCCCCCCCAACTGTTTGGCCTTACTCCCCCCCATCCTCCCTCTTCCCCCCCTTCTATATTTCCCCTCTCCCCCCATTTGTCTCTCTACTCCCCGAACCCCCTTTCCCTTCCCCTCTCTCCTTCTGTCTCTCATCCCCTCTCCTTTCCTTTTCTATTCCCCCCCCCCCCCAATTGTTTAAATATTGAAATTAATAACTAGAATCCAACTATTTTTTGAAACAAATATTCCTATATTTATCGTAGGCAGAACCTACTTACAGGCAACTCCATGACAGAATGGGAGCAGCTTTTCCAATCTTTTGGGACCAAGTGGAAAACCCTTTCCTACAGGAATCCCCCTGTGTCTCCAAATTTCTTTGTCTTTCCAGAGAGAAGGAAAGGATATAAATATAACCCAGTAATCAATATAATTCAGACTTCATTCCTTGGGATGATGGGAACAATATGGCGCTGAGTGAGAGGCCGGGTCCTGCTGGATGGAGAGAGAAAGGAAATCCCTAAAGATAAAGGAGCCAATCAGCCGTATTCAGCGCGGCAGCGACCCCCCCACTCACCCTTTCTATAGCCCCATAGGGCACAGGCACTAATTGCCGGGACTCCCACAGCTTCGCTATTGAGCCGGGATCCCACTTCTGAAATTACGCAGCCGGGACTCTGAGAATCGCGGCACAATTAACAATGCACCAAAAAAAAATGACTTTAGGCTTAAAGAAATAAAAAATCGACATATTATTCATATGCACAAAATCATGGGCCCCTCCTGCAACGCACAGCGCCCCCTCCTGCCAACGGGATATTGCAACTCATTCTATTCCCCCCTTGGTGACAATCCCGGAGTGTTGGTGCCAATCTCCCCAAACTGGAATATATATATCAGTAAATATTGTCCTTTTACATCCTTTCCCTCGAGCCGCCATTTTGTGATGGGCTGTGTGTTCCCTCAGAGATCAGCTAACAGGAAGTAATACAGCTGTGTGCTCCCTCAGAGATCAGCTGACAGGAAGTAATACAGCTGTGTGCTTCCTCAGAGATCAGCTAACAGGAAGTAATACAGCTGTGTGCTCCCTCAGAGATCAGCTGACAGGAAGTAATACAGCTGTGTGCTTCCTCAGAGATCAGCTGACAGGAAGTAATACAGCTGTGTGCTTCCTCAGAGATCAGCTGACAGGAAGTAATGCAGCTGTGTGCTCCCTCAGAGATCAGCTGAAAGGAAGACAGCTGTGTGCTCCCTCAGAGATCAGCTGACAGGAAGTGATGCAGCCCTAACTGTAACAGGAAGTAGTGTGGGAGCAAAAGGCAGAACTCTGCCCATTCATTGGCTGATGGGGCCTAGCATGTATGTGTGCCTTGGCTTGTTTGTGTGCACTGTGAATCCTATGATCCCAGGGGGCGGCCCTTAATTCTTAAAATGGCAGTTTTCTATTCAGGATTACCCAATGGCACATAATACTAAAAAAAAGTGTTTTAAAATAAGTTTTGATGAAAATGATTTATTTAGATTAAACAGTTTCCCCCAGTATCAAGACAATCCAAAATATATCTGGGGGTTTGGCTACAGTCTTACTATGAACTTGGCAATCCCCCTTTGCTTCTATTTGGTTATCACCAAACCCAGTTTCACTCCAACATGGGGCCTCCTAGTACTGGTCACCTCTCAGCTCGTTAAGCATTTAGTTAATTACAAAGTCAAACATTCAGCACTTTGCAAAACCCTTTCCACATTGATCCAGAGGAAGACAAACAAATCCCCCCCAGCGGGTCATATGGCAATTCAGGCTCACAGTTGGGGGCAGAAATCCTTCTTGACTCTGAAAGCTCTATGGATCAATTAATGCTGATTGCTTACCCATTATAACTGCATTTGCCCTTTCATGCTTAAATGCTTCCAGCCCACTCTTGACCCTCACGACCTTAGATTTTTTTCTAAAAATACCTTTTTTGTTTTTTAACCAGGGGGGTAACTGCTGGTGTCACCTCATTACTTACTTACATCATCTTCATATCTTCAGGATTTAAAGCAGTCTTAGTCAGAATTTGGTGGTTCAAACCCCCCCTTAGATGTCCAACCTTTGCTCAGAGCCCCCAAATCCCCCCCTAACTGGCCTTCAGGCTGGGCCCCCTTAGCCCATAACAAGGTTACAGATATATAGAAACATTGGGGTAACAGTCACCCCGCTATAGTTCCAGGGGTACCCAGGGCACAAATAAGCACTCACCCCAAATCCCCCCCCTAACTGGTCTTCAGGCTGGGCCCCCTTAGCCCATAACAAGGTTACAGATATATAGAAACATTGGGGTAACAGTCACCCCGCTATAGTTCCAGGGGTACCCAGGGCACAAATAAGCACTCACCCCAAATCCCCCCCTAACTGGCCTTCAGGCTGGGCCCCCTTAGCCCATAACAAGGTTACAGATATATAGAAACATTGGGGTAACAGTCACCCCGCTATAGTTCCAGGGGTACCCAGGGCACAAATAAGCACTCACCCCAAATCCCCCCCTAACTGGCCTTCAGGCTGGGCCCCGTGACTATAGAACAACTATAAAACAACCCACCAGTTAATACGATCCCTGTGAACCAAAATGTTGGGATATCAGCGGAAATCAGAAAAGATTTAATAAGAACGTTAGGACGGAACTTTTCTATCTTGAAACTTTCTACAAAACGAGTTCATATTTAAATTTTCCCCGTCGTTCCGGCGCGCAAACCTCTCTCCGTCGCACTTCAGTCTCTTTTATGTCCCACATTTAATGCACAATCATTCGGCACTCTTCGCGAGCAGACAGCGTAATATCTCAGCCAAGTGCCGCGTCTTTTTCCTTATTTTTTTTTTATCGTCTCGGCGAAATTTCTTATAAATCTCAATAAGACGTCAGGAGACAATTAGAAGTAGATTTGTCTGAGGTGTCATTTTCCTGCCGAGAGAGTTTAATCCGTTGCGAGAGCCTCGTTTGCTTTTAGTGCGCCGCTGAACGGATCAAATTGACGGATAAAGCCGGCAAATTTTTCTTTACACCGCGAGAAGTAGCTGAAAATGGGCCAGTCTGGGGTGGGTGCTAATGGGTTTGCACCTCGGGTGTTTTACGTTCAGGCAGGTCGCAGACCGACGGAGCGCGGAAGAGCTATAGGGGGCATTATGGGAGATAATAAAGTCTGAAATGTCTATATCATATTGTCAGGCGCATCAATATCCCCCGATGTTCAGGGATAAAGCGGCGTCTCCTGCTATAAAAGCAAATTATCTGGAGGGTAGCGGCTAAGTGTCGGCTGTGGATCGAGTGAGGGTGCCAGACAGGGCCCCCCACAAATGCTCAAAAATAAGGCGACGCTGACAGTTTTGTGATTTTTCATATAACTTTCCAATTTATTTTGGTGCTATTTTCGGTCGGAGAATGGGGCCCAAATGCCCAAGGGTGTGGTGCAGTAGGACAATTAGAGTTGCCCAAGTCTGGTATGGATCAGTAATGGAGGCATTACTGATCCATACCAGGCTTAGCCAACTATAATCGTCCTACTGCACCACACCCTCGGGCATTTGGGCCCCATTCTCTGACCAACGCATGTCCCCTCTAGCAGTGTCAGCAGGTGGGGAAGGTTAAAGCGGTGGAGGAGCCGTAAGGTAGGCCGTTGGGTTGGCTGTATGGTAGTTACACCATGGACATTATCTACAAGTTTCTGCTGAACCCAGTGTCGGACTGGCTTACCATGATACCAGGAAAACTCCCGGTGGGCCAAGGGGTCAGTGGGCCCCCCTGCTCCTGCTTCATGGTCATTCCCTATTTCCATGATCCACGCCTGCCGAAAAATTTCGCACATCAGTACTAAAAGACAGGTCTTGCCTAATAAGGGGCAATTAATAAGCCGAGAGGGGCACGAAAGGGAGTGATTCATAGAGTGTTATAAATATACGGCAATTACGTTGGCGGTGAATTTGAAATTCTGTGATTTACTGGCCGGGCCGGTTAAATACTAGCCAGGTGGCATCCCTACCTGGACGGTATATATGAAATCTAATGCCAATGTTATTATTATAGGGGATACAGACACAAATACATACTGATACACACAGGTCAGAGGCACAAACTGACACAGTAACACAAACCTCACTCTTGTTATTCATTTACACTGGGAGCCCTGCTCCGTCTGTGGGTTTCTGCAGAGAGAGGGTTACAGTGTTATAGTTACACAATTTCTTCATTTAGGTTTCTGACCTGCAGAGCTTACACCTCAGACTCCAACCGACCATTGGGCTGATTCCAGGGTTGCCAGATTAATTTTTCCAAACCAGCCAAAGTCAGTTCTAAAACCGGCCCAAAACTAGCCAAAAACCACTTTGAATGTAGCCCAGAAATAGCCCAATATGCGCAATGAAATTTAAAAATAAATAAATAAAAGTACTGTATATATGGGAAACCTGCCTTTTTAAAGAGTATAATCACTACCCATGCCCTGGGCCCAGTTACTGGGGTGGCTGATAATTCCCTCTGTGCCCAGTCCAGCTGGGAAATCACTACAGAAATGGATTCAGAATGTTCCATTAACCCCAGACATGATATACATATGGGTGCGTTGTACTACAACTCCCAGCAGCCCCAATCCTGAGAGTTATAGCTTAAGGATCAACTGCAGAACTGCCCCACATCCCAGTAGAAAGTAACAGTACAATCACATACCCTATAGAGCAGGGAGCAGGGGGTAGAACTGCCCCACATCCCAGTAGAAAGTAACAGTACAATCACATACCCTATAGAGCAGGGGGTAGAACTGCCCCACATCCCAGTAGAAAGTAACAGTACAATCACATACCCTATAGAGCAGGGGGTAGAACTGCCCCACATCCCAGTAGAAAGTAACAGTACAATCACATACCCTATAGAGCAGGGGGTAAAACTGCCCCACATCCCAGTAGAAAGTAACAGTACAATCACATACCCTATAGAGCAGGGGGTAGAACTGCCCCACATCCCAGTAGAAAGTAACAGTACAATCACATACCCTATAGAGCAGGGGGTAGAACTGCCCCACATCCCAGTAGAAAGTAACAGTACAATCACATACCCTATAGAGCAGGGGGTAGAACTGCCCCACATCCCAGTAGAAAGTAACAGTACAATTACATACCCTATAGAGCAGGGAGCAGGGGGTAGAACTGCCCCACATCCCAGTAGAAAGTAACAGTACAATCACATTCCCTATAGAGCAGGGGGTAGAACTGCCCCACATCCCAGTAGAAAGTAACAGTACAATCACATACCCTATAGAGCAGGGGGTAGAACTGCCCCACATCCCAGTAGAAAGTAACAGTACAATCACATACCCTATAGAGCAGGGAGCAGGGGGTAGAACAGACAGGTTGAGCAAAAAGTAATACAAAACAGAGTCTCTGTCTATACTATCCAATTGCATGCTGGGTATTGTAGTTTTATATTAATCCTAGCTGTAGGCTAATTGTTAGATACAAACTACATTACCCAGCATGCAGTGGGACAGGCATATCAGGTTTACTAGGGGTAAAAACTTTGGCTAGTTTTCAAACTACAAAACCGCCAAGGCTCCAAAAAATAGCCCAAAACTGTACCTTGACGGGTTTGTACTTTGGAAACCCACCAGGGCTTTAAATTAGTAGCCCAATTTGGCGGGAAAACCACTAACCTGGCAACCTTGGCTGATTCTCACACACAGCAGTAGGGCAGCTCCCTCTTGTGCACTTCCTGCTCTTTGCCCCGCCCACCTGTAGTCCACCTGGAACTGATTCTGCCTCATAAGCCTTGCTTCTGGGATGTTTCAGGGACCCTTGGTTTGATATGTTCTGTCTGCAACAAAACTTGTGCAAGTATTAAGGAACTTTAAAAGAGAATTATGGAAAATAATCTATTGTCTGATCACAGCCTCAGGTCAGCACAGCTGTACATAGGAACTGCTTTCTCCCCAAACCTTTATTAGTGGTCCTGCCCTGCTTTATGGCTGAGATTCTAGCTATCTGTATAACAGAGCATTCTGTCACAGTGGCACAGATCCTATCTGATCCCCCCCCATTGTAAGCAGCAGTCCTGCCCTGCTTTATGGCTGAGATTCTAGCTATCTGTATAACAGAGCATTCTGTCACAGTGGCACAGATCCTATCTGATCCCCCCATTGTAAGCAGCAGTCCTGCCCTGCTTTATGGCTGAGATTCTAGCTATCTGTATAACAGAGCATTCTGTCACAGTGGCACAGATCCTATCTGATCCCCCCCATTGTAAGCAGCAGTCCTGCCCTGCTTTATGGCTGAGATTCTAGCTATCTGTATAACAGAGCATTCTGTCACAGTGGCACAGATCCTATCTGATCCCCCCCCCCATTGTAAGCAGCAGTCCTGCCCTGCTTTATGGCTGAGATTCTAGCTATCTGTATAACAGAGCATTCTGTCACAGTGGCACAGATCCTATCTGATCCCCCCATTGTAAGCAGCAGTCCTGCCCTGCTTTATGGCTGAGATTCTAGCTATCTGTATAACAGAGCATTCTGTCACAGTGGCACAGATCCTATCCCCCCCATTGTAAGCAGCAGTCCTGCCCTGCTTATGGCTGAGATTCTAGCTATCTGTATAACAGAGCATTCTGTCACAGTGGCACAGATCCTATCTGATCCCCCCATTGTAAGCAGCAGTCCTGCCCTGCTTTATGGCTGAGATTCTAGCTATCTGTATAACAGAGCATTCTGTCACAGTGGCACAGATCCTATCTGATCCCCCCCATTGTAAGCAGCAGTCCTGCCCTGCTTTATGGCTGAGATTCTAGCTATCTGTATAACAGAGCATTCTGTCACAGTGGCACAGATCCTATCTGATCCCCCCCATTGTAAGCAGCAGTCCTGCCCTGCTTTATGGCTGAGATTCTAGCTATCTGTATAACAGAGCATTCTGTCACAGTGGCACAGATCCTATCTGATCCCCCCCATTGTAAGCAGCAGTCCTGCCCTGCTTTATGGCTGAGATTCTAGCTATCTGTATAACAGAGCATTCTGTCACAGTGGCACAGATCCTATCTGATCCCCCCATTGTAAGCAGCAGTCCTGCCCTGCTTTATGGCTGAGATTCTAGCTATCTGTATAACAGAGCATTCTGTCACAGTGGCACAGATCCTATCTGATCCCCCCATTGTAAGCAGCAGTCCTGCCCTGCTTTATGGCTGAGATTCTAGCTATCTGTATAACAGAGCATTCTGTCACAGTGGCACAGATCCTATCTGATCCCCCCATTGTAAGCAGCAGTCCTGCCCTGCTTTATGGCTGAGATTCTAGCTATCTGTATAACAGAGCATTCTGTCACAGTGGCACAGATCCTATCTGATCCCCCCATTGTAAGCAGCAGTCCTGCCCTGCTTTATGGCTGAGATTCTAGCTATCTGTATAACAGAGCATTCTGTCACAGTGGCACAGATCCTATCTGATCCCCCCATTGTAAGCAGCAGTCCTGCCCTGCTTTATGGCTGAGATTCTAGCTATCTGTATAACAGAGCATTCTGTCACAGTGGCACAGATCCTATCTGATCCCCCCATTGTAAGCAGCAGTCCTGCCCTGCTTTATGGCTGAGATTCTAGCTATCTGTATAACAGAGCATTCTGTCACAGTGGCACAGATCCTATCTGATCCCCCCATTGTAAGCAGCAGTCCTGCCCTGCTTTATGGCTGAGATTCTAGCTATCTGTATAACAGAGCATTCTGTCACAGTGGCACAGATCCTATCTGATCCCCCCATTGTAAGCAGCAGTCCTGCCCTGCTTTATGGCTGAGATTCTAGCTACAAAAAGCTGTTATAGAACAGCTGGCCCAGTTCCTGGTTCTTTCCCTGCTCTGACCCCCCTCAACCATTTCCCACCGGTTTCTCTGATACAAATTAGCACTTCCCATGCAGGTTACGTTCATTTAGACTCAGACATAAAGACTCTGATTATCTCACCGGATCCGAGGGAACATTTCGCCGCTCTCATTACACTTGAAGATAAAACTCTTGAAGGACTCGGAGCTGTCAGCGCAGGGAGTGGGTCTCTGTGGCTCGTCACTCAGTAGCGCCGCTCGTTCCAATTAATGTGCCGTTTCCGCGGGATCGTTACTAAGGAGCAAGAAGCGCAATGTCTGTCGGCGTTTGAAGTGAATCAAGTTTCCCAGTGTCAAGGACGGTGCGGAGTTTACCCATCGGGTGCTAATTAGTATTGTGGGTGCGCTTTGATGTTCGGGTTTTGCTCTGGAGTAACTGGGCCCAAGACTTATTAAATCCTTTACTGTATCTGTTATACCCAATGGAACTTTGATCCGACTCAGATACCTCCTATCAAATCCTATCAGTTATCTCTCCCAAGATAATAGCCAAAAATCTTGTTCCAGGCAGCCTTTGTAATTGGAGAACTATCCCTCTTCTTTATACAGGTATGGGACCCATTATCCAGAATGCTCGGGACCAAGGGTATTCCGGATAAGGGATCATTCCGTAATTTGGATCTCCATACCTTAAGTCTACTAAAAAAATTATAAAACATTAATTAAACTCAATGGGATTGTTCTGCCCCCAATAAGGGGTAATTATATCTTAGTTGGGATCAAGTACAGGTACTGTTTTATTATTACAGAGAAAAGGGAATCATTTAACCATTAAATAAACCCAATAGGGCTGTTCTGCCCCAATAAGGGGTAATTATATCTTAGTTGGGATCAAGTACAGGTACTGTTTTATTATTACAGAGAAAAGGGAATCATTTAACCATTAAATAAACCCAATAGGGCTGTTCTGCCCCAATAAGGGGTAATTATATCTTAGTTGGGATCAAGTACAGGTACTGTTTTATTATTACAGAGAAAAAGGAATCATTTAACCATTAAATAAACCCAATAGGGCTGTTCTGCACCCAATAAGGGGTAATTATATCTTAGTTGGGATCAAGTACAGGTACTGTTTTATTATTACAGAGAAAAGGGAATCATTTAACCATTAAATAAACCCAATAGGGCTGTTCTGCCCCAATAAGGGGTAATTATATCTTAGTTGGGATCAAGTACAGGTACTGTTTTATTATTACAGAGAAAAGGGAATCATTTAACCATGAAATAAACCCAATAGGGCTGTTCTGCCCCCAATAAGGGGTAATTATATCTTAGTTGGGATCAAGTACAGGTACTGTTTTATTATTACAGAGAAAAGGGAATCATTTAACCATTAAATAAACCCAATAGGGCTGTTCTGCCCCCAATAAGGGGTAATTATATCTTAGTTGGGATCAAGTATAGGTACTGTTTTATTATTACAGAGAAAAGGGAATCATTTAACCATGAAATAAACCCAATAGGGCTGTTCTGCCCCCAATAAGGGGTAATTATATCTTAGTTGGGATCAAGTACAGGTACTGTTTTATTATTACAGAGAAAAGGAAATCATTTAACCATTAAATAAACCCAGTAGTTGGGATCCCCAACATCAGTGCCCAACCTCACTAATGCCCTTGTGGCTGAATGGGAGCAACTCCCAGCAACACTGTCCCAACATCTAGTGGGAACCTTCCCAGAAGGGTAGGGGCAGTTATAGCAGCAAAGGGAGGGGCAACCCAACTGAACCCCTGTGGGATGAACTGGAACCCCGACTGTTAGCCAGCCATATAAATACACTGACGGTGGAACCATCGGCCTTTGTTACATCTCCGACCTTGTGTTTCTGCTTCTCGCTCTCATCACCTCCTAAATATGTTGGGAAATGTCCAGATCTGAATTTCGGCAAATCAGGGGGAAAAAATAATAGAAAAAACCTTCTTCCAAAACAAACGAATAAACCACAGCACTTAATAGACGGACAACGCAATAAGTTTCAAGACATCAGACGCTTCTTGCTCCAAAGTAAATATATTCACTCTCTGCTTCAGCCGCGCGGGGAGCAAATAATTCTGGGAACCGAATTGGGATAAATAACTGTAGAGCAGAATTTCCAGAGAATGAGAAAGAAACAGGGGTGCTACTTGGGAAAGAGATACTGTCTGTCTTTTTAATAAAGGCCCTGTCTAGTGAGTACCCAATACACTTGAGCCTGTGTATAGTGACTGCTAATATCCTTATCATTTACAGTAGGGGGTACATTATCCCTTATAATACATGAGTGATACTCAGAGTTCCCTGTATAACTCAGCCTGCAGCCTTGTGCCTTTATATGGGGGGCACAGAACCCCTCAGTGACTGCTAATATCCTTATCATTTACAGTAGGGGGTACATTATCCCTTATAATACATGAGTGATACTCAGAGTTCCCTGTATAACTCAGCCTGCAGCCTTGTGCCTTTATATGGGGGGCACAGAACCCCTCAGTGACTGCTAATATCCTTATCATTTACAGTAGGGGGTACAGTATCCCTTATAATACATGAGTGATACTCAGAGTTCCCTGTATAACTCAGCCTGCAGCCTTGTGCCTTTATATGGGGGGCACAGAACCCCTCAGTGACTGCTAATATCCTTATCATTTACAGTAGGGGGTACATTATCCCTTATAATACATGAGTGATACTCAGAGTTCCCTGTATAACTCAGCCTGCAGCCTTGTGCCTTTATATGGGCACAGAACCCCTCAGTGACTGCTAATATCCTTATCATTTACAGTAGGGGGTACAGTATCCCTTATAATACATGAGTGATACTCAGAGTTCCCTGTATAACTCAGCCTGCAGCCTTGTGCCTTTATATGGGCACAGAACCCCTCAGTGACTGCTAATATCCTTATCATTTACAGTAGGGGGTACATTATCCCTTATAATACATGAGTGATACTCAGGGTTCCCTGTATAACTCAGCCTGCAGCCTTGTGCCTTTATATGGGGGGCACAGAACCCCTCAGTGACTGCTAATATCCTTATCATTTACAGTAGGGGGTGCATTATTCCAATTATAAGCATAAATATATGTATGAATTCGTTGAGGAGCAATATATTCTCATCTCATTCTGTTCTACTGTTATTGACTGATTGCTCCTAATCCAATTTTTCATTTTCTTTCTGATGTTAACAAAAGTCAAATCAAGTTGGTACAAAAGACATTAAAAACACATAATCCATATGCTTGTAGTTACAAATGAAAGATGCACATGGGATGCTTAGAAAAGGTCTTTATACTTGGCAATAACATTTTGATGTATTGATTCTATTTATTCAGAATTCCCACCCTGTGCGGGAGAGAGAGGGGTGAGACCAGGAAATCTGCACTCTTGTAAGTTTGAGAATTTAATCAAATTATTTGTATTTTCTTAAGACATTATGGAAACACTTGGTGGGGGGGAGGAAGCAGACAGGGAGTAGGTTAATAATTAATAAGGGGTTATTAGCGGTCACAGATGAGGGCTTTTATGTTTGGGTTATTTTTGGGCACATTAACTGATTATAATCATCTGAAAGGGAGAATTTTCTGACCTTGGTTCATCCCAAGAACATTGTACTTGTTCCTCAGGCGACTTCTGTTTACCAACAGTTTCTAAATCTATAGCTGTGGGATAGCAGGTATAGTAGGGAGAGATGGTGCCTATAGTAGCAGTGGGGGGATAATAGCCTCTGGGAAGGGACTGGGGCTGTGGGATAGCAGGTATAGTAGGGAGAGATGGGGCCTATAGTAGCAGTGGGGGGATAATAGCCTCTGGGAAGGGACTGGGGCTGTGGGATAGCAGGTATAGTAGGGAGAGATGGTGCCTATAGTAGCAGTGGGGGGATAATAGCCTCTGGGAAGGGACTGGGGCTGTGGGATAGCAGGTATAGTAGGGAGAGATGGTGCCTATAGTAGCAGTGGGGGGATAATAGCCTCTGGGAAGGGACTGGGGCTGTGGGATAGCAGGTATAGTAGGGAGAGATGGTGCCTATAGTAGCAGTGGGGGGATAATAGCCTCTGGGAAGGGACTGGGGCTGTGGGATAGCAGGTATAGTAGGGAGAGATGGTGCCTATAGTAGCAGTGGGGGGATAATAGCCTCTGGGAAGGGACTGGGGCTGTGGGATAGCAGGTATAGTAGGGAGAGATGGTGCCTATAGTAGCAGTGGGGGGATAATAGCCTCTGGGAAGGGACTGGGGCTGTGGGATAGCAGGTATAGTAGGGAGAGATGGGGCCTATAGTAGCAGTGGGGGGATAATAGCCTCTGGGAAGGGACTGGGGCTGTGGGATAGCAGGTATAGTAGGGAGAGATGGTGCCTATAGTAGCAGTGGGGGGATAATAGCCTCTGGGAAGGGACTGGGGCTGTGGGATAGCAGGTATAGTAGGGAGAGATGGTGCCTATAGTAGCAGTGGGGGGATAATAGCCTTTGGGAAGGGACTGGGGCTGTGGGATAGCAGGTATAGTAGGGAGAGATGGTGCCTATAGTAGCAGTGGGGGGATAATAGCCTCTGGGAGGGGACTGGGGCTGTGGGATAGCAGGTATAGTAGGGAGAGATGGTGCCTATAGTAGCAGTGGGGGGATAATAGCCTCTGGGAAGGGACTGGGGCTGTGGGATAGCAGGTATAGTAGGGAGAGATGGTGCCTATAGTAGCAGTGGGGGGATAATAGCCTCTGGGAGGGGACTGGGGCTGTGGGATAGCAGGTATAGTAGGGAGAGATGGTGCCTATAGTAGCAGTGGGGGGATAATAGCCTCTGGGAAGGGACTGGGGCTGTGGGATAGCAGGTATAGTAGGGAGAGATGGTGCCTATAGTAGCAGTGGGGGGATAATAGCCTCTGGGAGGGGACTGGGGCTGTGGGATAGCAGGTATAGTAGGGAGAGATGGTGCCTATAGTAGCAGTGGGGGGATAATAGCCTCTGGGAGGGGACTGGGGCTGTGGGATAGCAGGTATAGTAGGGAGAGATGGTGCCTATAGTAGCAGTGGGGGGATAATAGCCTCTGGGAAGGGACTGGGGCTGTGGGATAGCAGGTATAGTAGGGAGAGATGGTGCCTATAGTAGCAGTGGGTGGATAATAGCCTCTGGGAAGGGACTGGGGCTGTGGGATAGCAGGTATAGTAGGGAGAGATGGTGCCTATAGTAGCAGTGGGGGGATAATAGCCTCTGGGAAGGGACTGGGGCTGTGGGATAGCAGGTATAGTAGGGAGAGATGGTGCCTATAGTAGCAGTGGGGGGATAATAGCCTCTGGGAAGGGACTGGGGCTGTGGGATAGCAGGTATAGTAGGGAGAGATGGTGCCTATAGTAGCAGTGGGGGGATAATAGCCTCTGGGAGGGGACTGGGGCTGTGGGATAGCAGGTATAGTAGGGAGAGATGGTGCCTATAGTAGCAGTGGGGGGATAATAGCCTCTGGGAGGGGACTGGGGCTGTGGGATAGCAGGTATAGTAGGGAGAGATGGTGCCTATAGTAGCAGTGGGTGGATAATAGCCTCTGGGAAGGGACTGGGGCTGTGGGATAGCAGGTATAGTAGGGAGAGATGGTGCCTATAGTAGCAGTGGGGGGATAATAGCCTCTGGGAAGGGACTGGGGCTGTGGGATAGCAGGTATAGTAGGGAGAGATGGTGCCTATAGTAGCAGTGGGGGGATAATAGCCTCTGGGAAGGGACTGGGGCTGTGGGATAGCAGGTATAGTAGGGAGAGATGGTGCCTATAGTAGCAGTGGGGGGATAATAGCCTCTGGGAAGGGACTGGGGCTGTGGGATAGCAGGTATAGTAGGGAGAGATGGTGCCTATAGTAGCAGTGGGGGGATAATAGCCTCTGGGAAGGGACTGGGGCTGTGGGATAGCAGGTATAGTAGGGAGAGATGGTGCCTATAGTAGCAGTGGGGGGATAATAGCCTCTGGGAAGGGACTGGGACTGTGGGATAGCAGGTATAGTAGGGAGAGATGGTGCCTATAGTAGCAGTGGGGGGATAATAGCCTCTGGGAAGGGACTGGGACTGTGGGATAGCAGGTATAGTAGGGAGAGATGGTGCCTATAGTAGCAGTGGGGGGATAATAGCCTCTGGGAAGGGACTGGGACTGTGGGATAGCAGGTATAGTAGGGAGAGATGGTGCCTATAGTAGCAGTGGGGGGATAATAGCCTCTGGGAAGGGACTGGGGCTGTGGGATAGCAGGTATAGTAGGGAGAGATGGTGCCTATAGTAGCAGTGGGGGGATAATAGCCTCTGGGAAGGGACTGGGGCTGTGGGATAGCAGGTATAGTAGGGAGAGATGGTGCCTATAGTAGCAGTGGGGGGATAATAGCCTCTGGGAAGGGACTGGGGCTGTGGGATAGCAGGTATAGTAGGGAGAGATGGTGCCTATAGTAGCAGTGGGATAATAGCCTCTGGGAAGGGACTGGGGCTGTGTTGATATTAATGCTCAGGGATTTGGATTATTTGTGAGTAAAGTTGCCTTTTCCTGCCGCTCTTCATTCAAAGTATAAATAAGCGCTTTACGGCCTTGAAAATCTCACATTTTGCGCAGCAAAGGGTAACTATTTCTGTAAGCAGATTTTCCTAATGTCCATGCTGGTGGCTTAATGAGAGTGCTTAATAAAGGAAAGTGTCAAAGTGCTTAATGTGCACTAAAATAATGTGTTTTAAGCATAAAGCTATTTTTTTCCTCTTTTGTTTTGGGAAAATTGCACGTACAAAGCAAAGACAATGGTCTCCTCCGGGGATTAACCACAATTCTGCATCATTCTAACATATGGATTTCTAAAATAACTCACAGCCAACTCATTTCATATTTTCTCCTTCAGAGGCGGCTAATGGGGCATGAAGGAAAAAGACTTTGCCTTTAAAGGAACGGCACACAAAGGAGAGTTTCCCAAAGCAACATCAGGTCATGGAAAGCTGGGACTACTTATAGGGGGTCTGATTTATATCCCTGGGGGGCTATTAGCCCACTGCTACTATAGGCACCATCTCTCCCTACTATACCTGCTATCCCACAGCCCCAGTCCCTTCCCAGAGGCTATTATCCCACTGCTACTATAGGCACCATCTCTCCCTACTATACCTGCTATCCCACAGCCCCAGTCCCTTCCCAGAGGCTATTATCCCCCCACTGCTACTATAGGCACCATCTCTCCCTACTATACCTGCTATCCCACAGCCCCAGTCCCTTCCCAGAGGCTATTATCCCCCCACTGCTACTATAGGCACCATCTCTCCCTACTATACCTGCTATCCCACAGCCCCAGTCCCTTCCCAGAGGCTATTATCCCCCCACTGCTACTATAGGCACCATCTCTCCCTACTATACCTGCTATCCCACAGCCCCAGTCCCTTCCCAGAGGCTATTATCCCCCCACTGCTACTATAGGCACCATCTCTCCCTACTATACCTGCTATCCCATAGCCCCAGTCCCTTCCCAGAGGCTATTATCCCCCCACTGCTACTATAGGCACCATCTCTCCCTACTATACCTGCTATCCCACAGCCCCAGTCCCTAGTCCATAGGTAGCATTTGCATGAAGAGAACCTATTGCTTTTGGGTATTGAGTGTTGAAGTATTGAAAGACTTTTAGGCAGAACATGCATTATCATAGACATGTATAACCATAGAGAGTTGGATGTCTTATAGGCAGAACATGCATTATCATAGACATGTATAACCATAGAGAGTTGGATGTCTTATAGGCAGAACATGCATTATCATAGACATGTATAACCATAGAGAGTTGGATGTCTTATAGGCAGAACATGCATTATCATAGACATGTATAACCATAGAGAGTTGGATGTCTTATAGGCAGAACATGCATTATCATAGACATGTATAACCATAGAGAGTTGGATGTCTTATAGGCAGAACATGTATTATCATAGACATGTATAATCATAGAGAGTTGGATGTCTTATAGGCAGAACATGCATTATCATAGACATGTATAACCATAGAGAGTTGGATGACTTATAGGCAGAGCATGCATTACCATAGAGTGGCATAACCATAGAGTGGTATAACCATAGAGTGGTATAACCATAGAGTGGCATTACCATAGAGTGGTATAACCATAGAGTGGCATTACCATAGAGTGGCATTACCATAGAGTGGCATTACCATAGAGTGGTATAACCATAGAGTGGCATTACCATAGAGTGGCATTACCATAGAGTGGTGTAACCATAGAGTGGTGTAACCATAGAGTGGCATTACCATAGAGTGGTATAACCATAGAGTGGCATTACCATAGAGTGGTGTAACCATAGAGTGGCATTACCATAGAGTGGTATAACCATAGAGTGGCATTACCATAGAGTGGCATTACCATAGAGTGGTGTAACCATAGAGTGGCATTACCATAGAGTGGTATAACCATAGAGTGGCATTACCATAGAGTGGTATAACCATAGAGTGGCATTACCATAGAGTGGTGTAACCATAGAGTGGCATTACCATAGAGTGGGTATAACCATAGAGTGGCATTACCATAGAGTGGCATTACCATAGAGTGGTGTAACCATAGAGTGGCATTACCATAGAGTGGTATAACCATAGAGTGGCATTACCTTAGAGTGGCATTACCATAGAGTGGTGTAACCATAGAGTGGCATTACCATAGAGTGGTATAACCATAGAGTGGCATTACCATAGAGTGGTGTAACCATAGAGTGGCATTACCATAGAGTGGTATAACCATAGAGTGGCATTACCATAGAGTGGTGTAACCATAGAGTGGCATTACCATAGAGTGGTATAACCATAGAGTGGCATTACCATATAGTGGCATTACCATAGAGTGGTGTAACCATAGAGTGGCATTACCATAGAGTGGTGTAACCATAGAGTGGCATTACCATAGAGTGGTATAACCATAGAGTGGCATTACCATAGAGTGGCATTACCATAGAGTGGTGTAACCATAGAGTGGCATTACCATAGAGTGGTATAACGATAGAGTGGCATTACCATAGAGTGGTATAACCATAGAGTGGCATTACCATAGAGTGGTGTAACCATAGAGTGGCATTACCATAGAGTGGTATAACCATAGAGTGGCATTACCATAGAGTGGTGTAACCATAGAGTGGCATTACCATAGAGTGGTTAACCATAGAGTGGCATTACCATAGAGTGGTGTAACCATAGAGTGGCATTACCATAGAGTGGATACCATAGAGTGGCATAACCATAGAGTGGCATTACCATAGAGTGGTATAACCATAGAGTGGCATTACCATAGAGTGGTATAACCATAGAGTGGCATTACCATAGAGTGGTGTAACCATAGAGTGGCATTACCATAGAGTGGTATAACCATAGAGTGGCATTACCATAGAGTGGTGTAACCATAGAGTGGCATTACCATAGAGTGGTATAACCATAGAGTGGCATTACCATATAGTGGCATTACCATAGAGTGGTGTAACCATAGAGTGGCATTACCATAGAGTGGCATTACCATAGAGTGGTGTAACCATAGAGTGGCATTACCATAGAGTGGTATAACCATAGAGTGGCATTACCATAGAGTTGCATTACCATAGAGTGGTGTAACCATAGAGTGGCATTACCATAGAGTGGTATAACCATAGAGTGGCATTACCATAGAGTGGCATTACCATAGAGTGGTGTAACCATAGAGTGTTGAAAGACTGACTTTAGGCAGAACATGCATCATTAAATACACACATAACCATAGAGTGTTGAATGACCTATGGGCAGAACATGGATAACCATAGATTGATGGACGACTTACAGCAAGAACTGCATCACCATAAAGTGTTTGGTCACTAACAGGCCACTCAATAGAGGATTTATGAAATGCTATAATAATAGGGTACCACATAGTAGTTGTGTATTTAAAACAGGGTCATATCACACAGAACGGGGCCAATGGCTATTAATTTTGTCCAAGTTGAGTCCAAGTGGCGGCTGAACTGAGCTATTTGGCCGGTAAACTATAGACTAGTGAAACAGACCAGTCTGTAATAAATCAGCCTATGACATAAGCAGTGACATCATGGACCTGTGACTCAATAGAGAGGAAATGGTTCATTCCCGGTGGGACCCCACTGTCCCTCCGACCCCCAAATCTCCCTATTAGAAACCCCCCCCTATCTCCGCTGGTCTCGCAGGAAGCCACAACGTTATTTCCAGCCCCAAACATAGAAGCCGAGAGGAGGCTTTTACTTGATTTACGGGTAACAAATAATGGCGAAATGTTTTCCGATATTAAAGAAAGGGAGCGTTTGGGAAAGCGCAGCCGTAACGCCGTCTCCTCTGAGAACGACTTTCCGACGCTCAATGACAGCGGTAAAATTAAAAGCCATAACTTCAGTCAGGCAAATTTTGAATTATTAAGGACGTCGAGGCGGCAATGTAATCGGGGGGGGGGGGGGAATTGGCATCGTTTAAAAGAACTGCAGATGCACGAAGCCCATTGGGAATAAATGCAAAAGAGACGGCACAAAAGCCGATCCGGCGGGGGGGGGTGCAAACCATTCATCAAGTTGGGAAATTCGACAAATGTTAATGATTCTGTGCTTTGTTGGGCAGAAAACGGCTTCTACATGGGCCAGGGCCACAGAATGGTATCTCCCCCCCCCCCCGGGCAGGATGAAGTATTGCCCTTCCATGGGAGGCATATAGGAAGTCATAGACTCCCCATGTAGAGGCCGACTGCTCTCAGTCTACGTTCTCCAATGGAAAGCCTTCTGCTGGTACCCTCCCCAGCCTGAAATTTCCTCTCCTCCAATCACTAACGTTTAGTATGTTATAGAATGAACAATTCTAATCAACTTTTCAATTGGTCTTGATTATTTATTTCTTATAGTTTTTGAATTATTTGCCTTCTTCTTCTGACTCTGCAGCTTTCAAATGGGGGTCACTGACCCCGGCAGCCAAACCCTATTGCTCTGTGAGGCTCCAGTTTTATTGTTATTGTTACTTTTTATTCCTTATATTTCTATTCAGCCCCTCCCTTATTCATATTCCTGTCTCTCATCCAAACCACTCCCTGGTTGCTAAGGTAATTTGGACCCTAGCAACACTTTCCAGCTTTCAAATGGGGGTCACTGACCCCGACAGCCAAACCCTATTGCTCTGTGAGGCTCCAGTTTTATTGTTATTGTTACTTTTTATTCCTTATCTTTCTGTTCAGCCCCTCCCCTATTCATATACCTGTCTCTCATTCAAACCACTCCCTGGTTGCTAAGGTAATTTGAACCCTAGCAACTCCAAACTGGAGCGCTGCTGATCAATTATTGAAATAATTAAAAAACTACAAATAATAAAAAATAAAGACCAATTGCAGAATATCACTCTCAACATCATAATAAAAGTTAACTCAAAGGTAAACAACCCCTTTAAGTGAGCAGCCTCCCCTCTTAGTGGGTAGTGGGTCCTGCCAACAATTAGAATGGTTAAATGATTCCCTTTTCTCTGTAATAATAAAACAGTACCTGTACTTGATCCCAACTAAGATATAATTACCCCTTATTGGGGCAGAACAGCCCTATTGGGTTTATTTAATGGTTAAATGATTCCCTTTTCTCTGTAATAATAAAACAGTACCTGTACTTGATCCCAACTAAGATATAATTACCCCTTATTGGGGGCAGAACAGCCCTATTGGGTTTATTTCATGGTTAAATAATTCCCTTTTCTCTGTAATAATAAAACAGTACCTGTACTTGATCCCAACTAAGATATAATTACCCCTTATTGGGGGCAGAACAGCCCTATTGGGTTTATTTAATGGTTAAATGATTCCCTTTTCTCTGTAATAATAAAACAGTACCTGTACTTGATCCCAACTAAGATATAATTACCCCTTATTGGGGCAGAACAGCCCTATTGGGTTTATTTCATGGTTAAATGATTCCCTTTTCTCTGTAATAATAAAACAGTACCTGTACTTGATCCCAACTAAGATATAATTACCCCTTATTGGGGGCAGAACAGCCCTATTGGGTTTATTTAATGGTTAAATAATCCCCTTTTCTCTGTAATAATAAAACAGTACCTGTACTTGATCCCAACTAAGATATAATTACCCCTTATTGGGGGCAGAACAGCCCTATTGGGTTTATTTAATGGTTAAATGATTCCCTTTTCTCTGTAATAATAAAACAGTACCTGTACTTGATCCCAACTAAGATATAATTACCCCTTATTGGGGCAGAACAGTCCTATTGGGTTTATTTAATGGTTAAATGATTCCCTTTTCTCTGTAATAATAAAACAGTACCTGTACTTGATCCCAACTAAGATATAATTACCCCTTATTGGGGCAGAACAGCCCTATTGGGTTTATTTAATGGTTAAATGATTCCTTTTTCTCTGTAATAATAAAACAGTACCTGTACTTGATCCCAACTAAGATATAATTACCCCTTATTGGGGCAGAACAGCCCTATTGGGTTTATTTCATGGTTAAATGATTCCCTTTTCTCTGTAATAATAAAACAGTACCTGTACTTGATCCCAACTAAGATATAATTACCCCTTATTGGGGCAGAACAGCCCTATTGGGTTTATTTCATGGTTAAATGATTCCCTTTTCTCTGTAATAATAAAACAGTACCTGTACTTGATCCCAACTAAGATATAATTACCCCTTATTGGGGGCAGAACAGCCCTATTGGGTTTATTTAATGGTTAAATAATCCCCTTTTCTCTGTAATAATAAAACAGTACCTGTACTTGATCCCAACTAAGATATAATTACCCCTTATTGGGGGCAGAACAGCCCTATTGGGTTTATTTAATGGTTAAATGATTCCCTTTTCTCTGTAATAATAAAACAGTACCTGTACTTGATCCCAACTAAGATATAATTACCCCTTATTGGGGCAGAACAGTCCTATTGGGTTTATTTAATGGTTAAATGATTCCCTTTTCTCTGTAATAATAAAACAGTACCTGTACTTGATCCCAACTAAGATATAATTACCCCTTATTGGGGCAGAACAGCCCTATTGGGTTTATTTAATGGTTAAATGATTCCTTTTTCTCTGTAATAATAAAACAGTACCTGTACTTGATCCCAACTAAGATATAATTACCCCTTATTGGGGCAGAACAGCCCTATTGGGTTTATTTAATGGTTAAATGATTCCCTTTTCTCTGTAATAATAAAACAGTACCTGTACTTGATCCCAACTAAGATATAATTACCCCTTATTGGGGGCAGAACAGCCCTATTGGGTTTATTTAATGGTTAAATGATTCCCTTTTCTCTGTAATAATAAAACAGTACCTGTACTTGATCCCAACTAAGATATAATTACCCCTTATTGGGGCAGAACAGCCCTATTGGGTTTATTTAATGGTTAAATGATTCCCTTTTCTCTGTAATAATAAAACAGTACCTGTACTTGATCCCAACTAAGATATAATTACCCCTTATTGGGGCAGAACAGCCCTATTGGGTTTATTTAATGGTTAAATGATTCCCTTTTCTCTGTAATAATAAAACAGTACCTGTACTTGATCCCAACTAAGATATAATTACCCCTTATTGGGGCAGAACAGCCCTATTGGGTTTATTTAATGGTTAAATGATTCCCTTTTCTCTGTAATAATAAAACAGTACCTGTACTTGATCCCAACTAAGATATAATTACCCCTTATTGGGGGCAGAACAGCCCTATTGGGTTTATTTAATGGTTAAATGATTCCCTTTTCTCTGTAATAATAAAACAGTACCTGTACTTGATCCCAACTAAGATATAATTACCCCTTATTGGGGGCAGAACAGCCCTATTGGGTTTATTTAATGGTTAAATGATTCCCTTTTCTCTGTAATAATAAAACAGTACCTGTACTTGATCCCAACTAAGATATAATTACCCCTTATTGGGGCAGAACAGCCCTATTGGGTTTATTTCATGGTTAAATGATTATAGAAATAAGATATAAGCACATAATGACCTGCAACTCCCAGCACCCTCGGTATAGATTTACATGAAGTGCAAGCTCCACAGACAGGATCGGGTGGGTGTATCTATCCCTGCATTTAAACGCCGCGCTTCCCCTTTAATTAGAAACTACTGCGACTCCTGAAACAAGACGTACGGCTGCAGCCCCATACCTTTATTGTAATTAAAGCTCGTTATCTGGGGTTTGTTGACAAGGACTGTAACACATTTCTGTAAAATATGGCCTTTCCCGCAGAACTGACAGTAGGCACGCCGGCTAATTAAAGTGCTTGCAAACATCCCATTAAACATGTTATTTTCGGCTATTACTATTTTTACATTGCAAAACACGGTACAGGCAGCAGCAGGCGTTGGCGGCTCTCGTTTTGCACCAAAAACAACGGAGGAAAGTCAATAGGAAACAATGTGTCTCTAAGTACGGGAAGCATAATGAGGCCCCTGAGGCGCTCGCTAGCACAAGGAAGATGGGCTTTAAGGCTAACGCTCTATTGCATGCTCACCAGTTGGCTCCAGTGGGCCTAGACTGGCAATCTGTGGGTTCTGGCAAATGCCACAGAGGCTTCTGGTCAGAATGGGTGGTGCAGGGCCCACTGGGGCTCCCGCCGACTGAGTCCCCTAGCGCCCCCCCCCCGCAGTGGCCCCCCCTAACCCCCCTGCAGTGGCCCCCCTAACCCCCCCTCAAGGGCCCCAACCCGGCATCCTCCCCTGTGCCTGCGTAAATTTAACGCACAAGGGTCGGATCTGGGCCGCCGGGGCCCACCGGGATTTGTCCCAGTGTCCCGGTGGCCCAGTCCGACCCTGAGCGGGGGCTGTTTGGGCATCTGGGTATTGGCAATGCCCCAGGGCCTATTTGTATCCCAGTTTGGGCCTGCAGCAGTATCTGTTGCACAGTTGGTTGGGAATCAAATCATTCCTGGCCATTGTAACCATTTAGTCTCTTAATTAATTTGATTGCTTCCTTCAGTTACTAGGTTACGCTGGATCATTCTTATTCATGGGTTCTTGATGGGCCAAGGGAAATAAACCCCTGATCCAAGGAGCAACACAAGCACCATAAAAGTTCATGGAGGAGCCAAATAAGGGCTGTGATTGGCTATTAGGGGCCTCTATGCACCCTATCAGCTTACAGGGGCTTTATTTGGTAGGAAATCTTGTTTTTATTCAACCAAAACTTGCCACCAAGTCAGAAATTCAAAAATTACTCTGGTTTGGGGGCAGTGAGAGCAACATCCAAGGGGTTGGGGAGCAACATGTTGCCCCTGAGCCACTGGTTGGGGATCACCGCTGTAGAGGGAATAAAGGTGGCCATATGAGCACATCGTCTCCTGATATGGCCACCTATGCTGGGTGATATTAGGCTAATTTGATTGTTAGCCCTAGGACCAAATTAGAACGGCAGGTATATGGCCCGGCGGACCAAGGACCACATCAACAAGCCAATATAGTCCCAATCCAACAGGAAAATCAAACCTGCCCCATCAAGATCTGCCCAATTTCAGGCCAGATATCAGTCGTGTAGACCCGTTTGGGGTGCCCATACACAGGCAGATAAGAATCGGTCTGAAGGAACCAAATCGCCAACTCAAAACTGCCCGTGTAGGGCCGCCTTTGGGGAAGGAAGATATTGGTGTCTGGGAATGAACCTCCTCTGGGTTCAACTGTGTCCAAGAGTTTGAGTGGGAGATGGTTCTCAACACGTAGCCCATATCTAATTATATCCGCCCACTGCCTGACTCCTCCCACTGCCTGACTCCTCCTATGTCACGGTCAGATTTTTTTATGGTAAGTTCCAACCCCTAAGGCCTGAACATGAGAAAGATTTTAGGAAAAGCCTGACAATAAGACATTTCCTCACATGTCACTGAGATGGAGACGGTTTCTTGCGTTCCTGTTGACTCGCTTACAAACTAACGATGATATTTGTTTATGAAGGGCTCGCGCTCGGCTAATTACTGCACATATGGCGGGATCATTCTATAAGACGTGCCTCTGCATTTAATTGTCATTACGTCTGTTCCTCGGAGCTCATTCTCCTGATTGGACGTTACCTCGCCTTAGCGCTCAGCCCACAGCGGAGACTTGGAACGGGGAAAGGAAAAACCCACCGACAGGCTCGATAAACAGCACATTTACCCGCGCGCTCGCATCGTGTTAAGTGTTATAGTGGAAATTTATAGGAACGAGGCTTCAGACTCAACGACTACCACAAAATCTAATTAAACACAGCTCTTTAGCAAGGACGCCAATCAGAGGGAATCTTTCCGCCGAATACATAATTTGGCTTTTGAGTAAAATGGCCACTTGAGGATAAACACTGCGTATCGAGCCTGGAAAGAAAATAGTTTGCCTGTTAGAGGACGGCAGGATGGGAGGACACAAGGCTCGGCTATATGAGGGGTTTGGGCAGTGCCGGGAACCCATTGGTTATTCTTGATATGAAGGTGTAAATATACAGTAGGTGTCCCTCAAGGGTATTTATTCCCACAATAAGAGCTGGGCAGGCAAATAGAGATGACTGGTTGAGGCCTCACAAAACAGCAGTTGTAAATAGGAAGAGAGAAGGTCTAGTAGGACAAGAGTAGGGCAAGATGAGCTCAGTGTGGAGAAAGATGGAGAAAGTAGGGCAAGACAACCTCAGATGGGACAGTGATAGTAGACAAGATGGGAAAGATGGAGACATTTTGGCAAGGTGGAGACATTACAGCAAGATGGAGACACTAGGAGAAGACCAGTTTAGGATAAGATGGAGAAGGCAGAGTAACACCGTGACAGTAGGAGAAGAAGATGAATGTAGTGCAGGTTGGTGACAGTAAGACAAGATGGTAATAGTAGAGCAAGATGGAGACAGTAGGGCAAGATGGAGACAGACAGTAAGGCAAGATGGAGACAGTAGGACAAGATGGGGACAGTAAGGCAAGATGGAGACAGTAGGACAAGATGGAGACAGTAGGACAAGATGGGGACAGTAAGTCAAGATGGAGACGGTAGGGCAAGATGGAGACAGTAGGGCAAGATGGAGACAGTAGGACAAGATGGGGACGGTAAGGCAAGATGGAGACGGTAGGGCAAGATGGAGACAGTAGGGCAAGATGGAGACAGTAGGACGAGATGGGGACAGTAAGGCAAGATGGAGACGGTAGGGCAAGATGGAGACGGTAGGGCAAGATGGAGACAGTAGGGACAGATGGAGACAGTGGGACAAGATGGAGACAGTAGGGCAAGTTGGAGACAGTGGGGCAAGATGGAGACAGTGGGGCAAGATGAAGACAGTAGGGCAAGATAGGGACAGTAGGGCAAGATGGAGACAGTAGGACAAGATGGAGACAGTAGGACAAGATGGAGACAATAGGGCAAGATGGGGACAGTAGGACAAGATGGAGACAGTAGGACAAGATGGAGACAGTAGGACAAGATGGAGACAATAGGGCAAGATGGAGACAGTAGGACAAGATGGAGACAGTAGGGCAAGATGGAGACAGTAGGACAAGATGGAGACAGTAGGACAAGATGGAGACAATAGGGCAAGATGGAGACAGTAGGACAAGATGGAGACAGTAGGGCAAGATGGAGACAGTAGGGCAAGATGGAGACAGTAGGGCAAGATGGAGACAGTAGGGAAAGATGGAGACAGGAGGCCAAGATGGAGACAGTAGGGCAAGATGGAGACAGTAGGACAAGATGGAGACAGTAGGGCAAGATGGAGACAGTAGGGCAAGATGGAGACAGTAGGGCAAGATGGAGACAGTAGGGCAAGATGGAGACAGTAGGACAAGATGGAGATATAAGGACAAGATTAAGACATCACAATATTGTAAGGGTAGTCAAAGATGGTAACATTGGGGGAATATGTTGGCTGTAGGGAAAGATGATGTCAGTAGTGTAAGATTGAGATCAAGGCCTATAGGCCAAACAGTCCTACGTTGTGTTAACACTGTGTGTCTGTCTGTTCTGCCCCAAGCTCCAACACTCCTAAAGAACGCAAGCGACACAAGTCCAATAGAAACTAAAGATTTCAATTTGGTTTAGAAAATGAATTTGTCCAAATTCCACTGAATCCCAAAGCAAATGGACAGCCAGCAGTGAATTCCATTTCAGCCCCCATTGCCTTTAGGGGCGGGACTACCGGTAAGTACATTGCAACTCGCCCCCTAATTGGGGGAAACAACGAGACTTTCAGTGTTTTTGTTGTCGAACGTCCGACACGTTCAGATTTACTTCATTGGAGACACTTTGATTTATATTTCTGTTTCTTCTCAGAATCTTCCTTTTTATGTCCAACATAAATAATAAATATTTCCGAAGGCGCAAGTGTATGATAATTATCCCTCCTGTGCTTGGTGCGGCTTTATTGGCTCCGAGCTAATTAAGTTTACAGGAAATATTGGATTAACTATGCCAACTATTTCTTAATTAATGCATTTATCTTGGATTTCTCTTCAGCATATTCTTGTTTTTCCTTCTAATATGTTTATATATCGCAGCGAGCATTAAATTCAATCACGTTCCCTACTTGTCTTGGGGGTTGAGGCCCTTCCTGGTAAATACACTGCATACACCCCGCTATAGTTCCAGGGGTACCCGGGGCACAAATAAGCACTCACCCCAAATCCCCCCCTAACTGGCCTTCAGGCTGGGCCCCCTTAGCCCATAACAAGGTTACAGATATATAGAAACATTGGGGTAACAGTCACCCCGCTATAGTTCCAGGGGTACCCAGGGCACAAATAAGCACTCACCCCAAATCCCCCCTAACTGGCCTTCAGGCTGGGCCCCTTAGCCCATAACAAGGTTACAGATATATAGAAACATTGGGGTAACAGTCACCCCACTATAGTTCCAGGGGTACCCAGGGCACAAATAAGCACTCACCCCAAATCCCCCCCTAACTGGCCTTCAGGCTGGGCCCCCTTAGCCCATAACAAGGTTACAGATATATAGAAACATTGGGGTAACAGTCACCCCGCTATAGTTCCAGGGGTACCCAGGGCACAAATAAGCACTCACCCCAAATCCCCCCCTAACTGGCCTTCAGGCTGGGCCCCCTTAGCCCATAACAAGGTTACAGATATATAGAAACATTGGGGTAACAGTCACCCCGCTATAGTTCCAGGGGTACCCAGGGCACAAATAAGCACTCACCCCAAATCCCCCCCTAACTGGCCTTCAGGCTGGGCCCCCTTAGCCCATAACAAGGTTACAGATATATAGAAACATTGGGGTAACAGTCACCCCGCTATAGTTCCAGGGGTACCCAGGGCACAAATAAGCACTCACCCCAAATCCCCCCCTAACTGGCCTTCAGGCTGGGCCCCCTTAGCCCATAACAAGGTTACAGATATATAGAAACATTGGGGTAACAGTCACCCCGCTATAGTTCCAGGGGTACCCAGGGCACAAATAAGCACTCACCCCAAATCCCCCCCTAACTGGCCTTCAGGCTGGGCCCCCTTAGCCCATAACAAGGTTACAGATATATAGAAACATTGGGGTAACAGTCACCCCGCTATAGTTCCAGGAGTACCCAGGGCACAAATAAGCACTCACCCCAAATCCCCCCCTAACTGGCCTTCAGGCTGGGCCCCCTTAGCCCATAACAAGGTTACAGATATATAGAAACATTGGGGTAACAGTCACCCCGCTATAGTTCCAGGGGTACCCAGGGCACAAATAAGCACTCACACAAATCCCCCCCTAACTGGCCTTCAGGCTGGGCCCCCTTAGCCCATAACAAGGTTACAGATATATAGAAACATTGGGGTAACAGTCACCCCGCTATAGTTCCAGGGGTACCCAGGGCACAAATAAGCACCCCAAATCCCCCCCTAACTGGCCTTCAGGCTGGGCCCCCTTAGCCCATAACAAGGTTACAGATATATAGAAACATTGGGGTAACAGTCACCCCGCTATAGTTCCAGGGGTACCCAGGGCACAAATAAGAAATATCTGGTTGAATTCCCCCTTGTTCCCCGGTGTGAGTGGTTGCGACTCGGTAGTGCATGTAACATACAATCTGTATATGTAGCAGATTAGCCCACCTACTGCATATAATGAGCCCCCCAGAGCACCACGCTCCTGGCTCAGTATAATGATCGCTTACTTGCCTGTGTCTAATTCCATATTAATTTGCTGCTTTAGTGCAGCTCCGTGACTGTGCCGCCGGCATTAATATGTAAGTGCCACGCGCCGCTACATTCTGCACTTACTGTCGGCGCCAGTTCATAGGATAATCTCGAGTGGGACCCAGTTCTCTCAGGGTCACATGACTCTGCCCCCCCACTTCACTTGTTATTATATGGGGGGGGGTCCTGTCCCTTCCTTCTCCCCTTCATAAGGTAGAGACTGATATTCTGAAACATTTTGCCATTGGTCTTCATTTTTTATTTTTTAAATTATTTAACTTTTTGCAAAGCCACTTTCCAACAGCTATCTGGTTGCTAGGGTCCAGTTTAGCCTAGCAACCAGGCAGTGGTTGGCAAGAGAGACTGAAATATGAACAGAGGAGGGCCTAAATAGAAATATATGGAATAAGAAAGTAATAATAACATTGAAGCCCCGGAGATCAATAGTTTTATTTTGGCTGCAGGGGGTCTGCGACCCCACCATTTGAAAGCTGGAAAGAGTCAGAAGAATATATAATTCCAAATAAAAAATAAAGACCAATGGTAAAGTCGCTAAGAATAGGCCGTTCTATAACATACAACAAGTTAACTCAAAGGTCCACAGAGCAAAATGTAATTCAAAACAATAAAAAGACCAACTGCAAGGCAGCCCCCCCCCCATTGGGAAGGAGTGTTGGCGCCGGGGTGCTGGCAGATTTGTGGGGTGTCGCCCCGTGGCCCCAACGTGTTTCATTGCACTCAGGACTCGGCCAGCTCTCCCCTTATTGGAATTAGCAGTGTTACATTTGGACGCCGCTCGCTGCTTTCCCGTAAGTGTCTATTAGGGAGAAGGCGCGGGGAGTTACTGGAGATTAAAATACATTTTTCCTTCCAATTAAGTCTATTGGGGTCAGTGGGGTGGGACGGTGAGTAATTGCCCCGTGCCCCCGTCTGACCCACAAACCTCCCGCCGTCCTACTTAGCAATGTCATTCACCCTCCTGCTGCTGTTGGACTACAACTCCCAGAATGCAGTATTCTCCCAAACGCCTGAATATTCGCTGTTACCGGGTAACCACATATCCCAGAGTCCAGGGGGCTTTCCCCAATTTGAGAACCAGAAAAGACTCTTTGAGATTGACCTGGCGATCGACCAATTGCTGATCTTCACATCATAGCCCCGCCCCTGCAAAAGCATAGCCCCACCCACATGATATCACTGTCCCGCCCAGTTATGGCACCCCTGTCTGGAGTTAGCAACTGCAAAAGGTGGCAACCCTAAGGGGAACCCTGGAGTGAGGGAGACAGTAGGGCAAGAGGGAGACAGTAGGGCAAGAGGGAGACAGTAGGGCAAGAGGGAGACAGTAGGGCAAGAGGGAGACAGTAGGGCAAGAGGGAGACAGTAGGGCAAGAGGGAGACAGTAGGGCAAGAGGGAGACAGTAGGGCAAGAGGGAGACAGTAGGACAAGATGGAGACAGTAGGGCTAGATGGAGACAGTAAGACAAGATGGGGACAGTAGGGCAAGATGGAGACAGTAGGGCAAGATGGAGACAGTAGGGCAAGATGTAGACAGTAGGGCAAGATGGAGACAGTAGGGCAAGATGGAGACAGTAGGGCAAGATGAAGACAGTAGGGCAAGATGGAGACAGTAGGGCAAGATGGAGACAGTAGGGCAAGATGGAGACAGTAGGGCAAGATGGAGACAGTAGGACAAGGTGGAGACAATAGGACAAGATGGAGACAGTAGGGCAAGATGGAGACAGTAGGACAAGATGGAGACAGTAGAGCAAGATATAGACAGTAGGTCAAGATGGGGACAGTAGGACAAGATGGAGACAGTAGGACAAGATGGAGACAGTAGGACAAGATGGAGACAGTAGGACAAGATGGGGACAGTAGAGCAAGATATAGACAGTAGGACAAGATGGAGACAGTAGGGCAAGATGGAGACAGCAGGACAAGATGGAGACAGTAGGACAAGATGGAGACAGTAGGACAAGATGGAGACAGTAGGACAAGATGGAGACAGTAGGGCAAGATATAGACAGTAGGGCAAGATGGGGACAGTAGGACAAGATGGAGACAGTAGGACAAGATGGAGACAGTAGGACAAGATGGAGACAGTAGGACAAGAGGGAGACAGTAGGGCAAGAGGGAGACAGTAGGGCAAGATGGAGACAGTAGGGCAAGATGGAGACAGTAGGACAAGATGGAGACAGTAGGGCAAGATGGAGACAGTAGGACAAGGTGGAGACAATAGGACAAGATGGAGACAGTAGGGCAAGATGGAGACAGTAGGACAAGATGGAGACAGTAGAGCAAGATATAGACAGTAGGTCAAGATGGGGACAGTAGGACAAGATGGAGACAGTAGGACAAGATGGAGACAGTAGGACAAGATGGAGACAGTAGGACAAGATGGGGACAGTAGAGCAAGATATAGACAGTAGGACAAGATGGAGACAGTAGGGCAAGATGGAGACAGCAGGACAAGATGGAGACAGTAGGACAAGATGGAGACAGTAGGACAAGATGGAGACAGTAGGACAAGATGGAGACAGTAGGGCAAGATATAGACAGTAGGGCAAGATGGGGACAGTAGGACAAGATGGAGACAGTAGGACAAGATGGAGACAGTAGGACAAGATGGAGACAGTAGGACAAGAGGGAGACAGTAGGGCAAGAGGGAGACAGTAGGGCAAGATGGAGACAGTAGGGCAAGATGGAGACAGTAGGACAAGATGGAGACAGTAGGGCAAGATGGAGACAGTAGGGCAAGATGGAGACAGTAGGGCTAGGGGAGGGGCCCCATACATGGGCAGATAAGCTACCAAGGACCCGAATCACCAGCTGAATTCTGCCCCTGTCTGGCAGCTTTAGGCACAGCTCTGCCCAGTGGGACCCCCGCAGGACTTTACATCGAGTTTTGGGGTAAAAAGGTTGAGAAATTTAACTCATTTTTGTAAATCTGCACCACAGAGCTGCCTGGGGGTTGGTGTAACAATCAGTTTACAGTAAGGAGAACATTGGGTGCAGCGCAGGGAGGGGGCTTATTGGAGGATCTTCATGTATCAAGTGGCCCCTGGGGCCCCAGAGATCCCATTACTAAAGTGCTGCTCTGAGAATCTCCCAGAATGCTCTATCCCTTACGGCGGTGCAATTGGCGCATCAGGGGGAGAAGTAAAGCCGCCGGCGGGTTTGTTTAACCGGATACAAACGCAGTAAATAAACCAATTACTTTAAAGCAGTGGGAGATCAGTCACTGGGAGATTACGGTGCTTCCCAAACCCACAGCCGAGAGCTGCCCCCCCCACCCCTGCGGGGTCCTATGTCATGGGGGTCCCACCATACAGCATGGAACTACAGCTCCCAGCATTCCCACTCAGCCTGCAGGGACAATAGGGATCTTAAAATGGAATTTCCTTACAGTTCGTACTCTTTAGGCCTCATTTAGGAAGCTGGGGGGCAACGTCCACTTTGGGTATGGGGGGCTGGCACTTTGGGTATTGGGGGGCTGGCACTTTGGGTATTGGGGGGCTGGCACTTTGGGTATTGGGGGGCTGGCACTTTGGGTATTGGGGGGCTGGCACTTTGGGTATTGGGGGGCTGGCACTTTGTATATGGGGGGGCTGGCACTTTGGGTATTGGGGGGCTGGCACTTTGTATATGGGGGGGCTGGCACTTTGTGTATGGGGGGTGGCATTGGCACAACTAGAAACAAGGCACTTTCTGTGCGGAAAAAACGTGAAGCTGTACTTTGGGTATGGGGGGCACTTTGGGTATGGGGGGCCACTTTGGGTATGGGGGGGCTGGCACTTTGGGTATGGGGGGCTGGCACTTTGGGTATGGGGGGGCCACTTTGGGTATGGGGGGCCACTTTGGGTATGGGGGCTGTCACTTTGGGTATGGGGGGGCACTTTTGGTATGGGGGGCTGGCACTGGCACAACTCAAAACAAGGCACTTTTGGTGCGGATAAAATAGCGGGGTATAGTGGGCACTTTGGGTATGGGGGACTCTTTGGGTATGGGGCGCTAGCACTTTGGGTATGGGGGGTACATTGGGTATGGGGATCACTTTGGGTATGGGGGGCTGACACTTTGGGTATGAGGGGTTGGCACTTTGGGTATGGGGGGGCACTTTGGGTATGGGGGCTGGCACTTTGGGTATGGGGCACTTTGAGTATGGGGGGGCTGGCACTTTGGGTATAGGGGCACTTTGGGTATGGGGGGGCACTTTGAGTAGGGGGGGCTGGCACTTTGGGTATGGGGGGGCACTTTTGGTATGGGGGGCTGGCACTGGCACAACTCAAAACAAGGCACTTTTGGTGCGGATAAAATAGCGGGGTATAGTGGGCACTTTGGGTATGGGGGACTCTTTGGGTATGGGGCGCTAGCACTTTGGGTATGGGGGGTACATTGGGTATGGGGATCACTTTGGGTATGGGGGGCTGACACTTTGGGTATGAGGGGTTGGCACTTTGGGTATGGGGGCTGGCACTTTGGGTATGGGGCACTTTGAGTATGGGGGGGCTGGCACGTTGGGTATAGGGGCACTTTGGGTATGGGGGGGCACTTTGAGTAGGGGGGGCTGGCACTTTGGTATGGGGGGCACTTTGGGTATGGGGGGCTGGCACGTTGGGTATAGGGGCACTTTGGGTATGAGGGGGCACTTTGAGTAGGGGGGGCTGGCACTTTGGGTATGGGGGGCACTTTGGGTATGGGGGGCTGGCACGTTGGGTATAGGGGCAATTTGGGTATGGGGGGCACTATGAGTATGGGGGGGCTGGCAATTTGGGTAAGGGGGGCACTTTGGGTATGGGGGGCACTTTGGGTATGGGGGGCACATTGGGTAAGGGGGGCACTTTGGGTATGGGGGGGCACATTGGGTAAGGGGGGCACTTTGGGTATGGGGGGCACTTTGGGTATGGGGGGCACTTTGGGTAAGGGGGGCACATTGGGTAAGGGGGGCACTTTGGGTATGGGGGGCTGGCACTTTGGGTATGGGGAGCACTTTGGGTATGAGCGGGTACTTTGGGTATGGGGGGGCACATTGGGTAAGGGGGGCACTTTGTGTATGGGGGGGCACATTGGGTAAGGGGGGCACTTTGGGTATTAGGGGCACTTTGGGTATGGGGGGCACTTTGGGTATGGGGGGGCACATTGGGTAAGGGGGGCACTTTGGGTATTAGGGGCACTTTGGGTATGGGGAGCACTTTGGGTATGAGGGGGTACTTTGGGTATGGGGGGCACATTGGGTAAGGGGGGCACTTTGTGTATGGGGGGGCACATTGGGTAAGGGGGGCACTTTGGGTAAGGGGGGCACTTTGGGTATTGGGGGCACTTTGGGTATGGGGGGCACTTTGGGTATGGGGGGGCACATTGGGTAAGGGGGGCACTTTGGGTAAGGGGGGCACTTTGGGTATTAGGGGCACTTTGGGTATGGGGGGCACTTTGGGTAAGGGGGGCACTTTGGGTATTAGGGGCACTTTGGGTAAGGGGGGCACTTTGGGTATGGGGGGCACTTTAGGTAAGGGGGGCACTTTGGGTATTAGGGGCACTTTGGGTATGGGGGGCACTTTGGGTAAGGGGGGCACTTTGGGTATTAGGGGCACTTTGGGTAAGGGGGGCACTTTGGGTATTAGGGGGTACTTTGGGTATGGGGGGGCACTTTGGGTATGGGGGGCACTTTGGGTATGGGGGGCACTTTGGGTATGGGGGGCACTTTGGGTATGGGGGGCTGGCATTGGCACAACTAGAAACAAGGAGTCTCATTTCTCTGCCACCTCCGAGGCGCCGGCGCCCCCCGTCCCATTTTGTCTGCGGATTGGAAAAAGTTAATTTCAAGCCTTGTTTATTTTCGCCGCAGCAACAACCTGTTAAGATGGAGTATCGCCAGCGAACCGCGCCGGGAAGGGAAAAAGGCGCAGTTGCTCGGACGACAATTATGGCAGTTGAAGTTTAATCAGACGGTTTGATAGCTCATTTTCTCAGTGTCAACACGAGGCCGAGGGGGGGGGGAGTCTCTCAGTCAATAGGAAAACGCTCTGCGGCATCTCCTGCGCTCTCTTCTTCCCCCTGTCCCTCTCACAGCCCCCCCAGAGCAGATTAATCTGGGGGGGACGGAGCCGCTTCACCCACTGCCTTGGGGGGGGCGCAATTTTTATTTGTATGGAATGGGGGGGCCGGGATACTCAGCGAATGGGAGAAGGAAGCAGTGGGATTGATTGGCCGACTCCATATCCCACACTCCATAAGCCCCGTCCCACGGCAGCAATCTAGCAACCCGCTGAGCCGAGCCCCCCCCCCCGAGATTGGATTCCATCCTAATGTTTAACCTTCACGTCGGGCCCAACGGCTGCTCATGTGATGTTCTACCAGCGACTTACGGGCACTTACCCCCCGGCTCCTCCATTATACCCCCCCAATGTTTCTGTATATCTGTAACCTTGTTATGGGCTAAGGGGGCCCAGCCTGAAGGCCAGTTAGGGGGGGATTTGGGGTGAGTGCTTATTTGTGCCCTGGGTACCCCTGGAACTATAGCGGGGTGACTGTTACCCCAATGTTTCTATATATCTGTAACCTTGTTATGGGCTAAGGGGGCCCAGCCTGAAGGCCAGTTAGGGGGGGATTTGGGGTGAGTGCTTATTTGTGCCCTGGGTACCCCTGGAACTATAGCGGGGTGACTGTTACCCCAATGTTTCTATATATCTGTAACCTTGTTATGGGCTAAGGGGGCCCAGCCTGAAGGCCAGTTAGGGGGGGATTTGGGGTGCTTATTTGTGCCCTGGGTACCCCTGGAACTATAGCGGGGTGACTGTTACCCCAATGTTTCTATATATCTGTAACCTTGTTATGGGCTAAGGGGGCCCAGTAGATAGAGACAGTATGACAAATTGGAGACAGTAGGGCAAGATGGAGACAGTAGGACAAGATGGGGACAGTAGGGCAAGATGGGGACAGTAGGGCAAGATGGAGACAGTAGGGCAAGATGGAGACAGTAGGGCAAGATGGGGACAGTAGAGCAAGATGGGGACAGTAGGACAAGATGGGGACAGTAGGGCAAGATGGGGACAGTAGGGCAGGATGGGGACAGTAGGGCAAGATGGAGACAGTAGGGCAAGATGGGGACAGTAGGACAAGATGGGGACAGTAGGGCAAGATGGGGACAGTAGGGCAAGATGGAGACAGTAGGGCAAGATGGATACAGTAGGGCAAGATGGGGACAGAAGGGCAAGATGGGGACAGTAGGGCAAGATGGAGACAATAGGGCAAGATGGGGACAGTAGGGCAAGATGGAGACAGTAGGGCAAGATGGAGACAGTAGGGCAAGATGGAGACAGTAGGGCAAGATGGGGACAGTAGGGCAAGATGGGGACAGTAGGACAAGATGGGGACAGTGGGGCAAGATGGGGTCAGTAGGGCAAGATGGAGACAGTAGGGCAAGATGGAGACAGTAGGGCAAGATGGAGACAGTAGGGCAAGATGGAGAAAGTGTAGCAAGATGGAGACAGTAGGGCAAGATGGGGACAGAAGGACAAGATGGAGACAGTGGGGCAAGATGGGGACAGTAGGACAAGATGGAGACAGTGGGGCAAGATGGGGACAGTGGGGCAAGATGGAGACAGTAGGGCAAAATGGAGACAGTGGGGCAAGATGGGGACAGTAGGACAAGATGGGGACAGTAGGGCAAGATGGGGACAGTAAGACAAGATGGAGACAGTAGGGCAAGATGGGGACAGTGGGGCAAGATGGAGACAGTAGGGCAAGATGGAGACAGTAGGACAAGATGGGGACAGTAGGGCAAGATGGGGACAGTAGGGCAAGATGGAGACAGTAGGACAAGATGGAGACAGTAGGGCAAGATGGGGACAGTGGGGCAAGATGGAGACAGTAGGGCAAGATGGAGACAGTAGGACAAGATGGGGACAGTAGGGCAAGATGGGGACAGTAGGGCAAGATGGAGACAGTAGGGGCAAGATGGGGACAGTACGGGCAAGATGGAGACAGTAGGACAAGATGGAGACAGTAGGGCAGATGGAGACAGTAGGGCAAGATGGAGACAGTAGGACAAGATGGAGACAGTAGGACAAGATGGGGACAGTAGGACAAGATGGGGGACAGTAGGGCAAGATGGGGACAGTAGGCAAGATGGAGACAGTAGGGCAAGATGGAGACAGTAAGGACAAGATGGGGACAGTAGGGCAAGAATGGGGACAGTAGGGGCAAGATGGGGACAGTAGGGCAAGATGGGGACAGTAGGCAAGATGGGGACAGTAGGACAAGATGGGGACAGAGGGGCAAGATGGGGTAGTAAGGGCAAGATGGGGACAGTAGGGCAAGATGGAGACAGTAGGGGCAAGATGGAGACAGTAGGACAAGATGGAGCAGTAGGGCAAGATGGGGACAGTAACAAGTGGAAGACAGTAGTGCAAGATGGAGGCAGGGCAGTAGGGCAAGACAGATGGGGACAGTAGGACAGACAGGCAGTAGGGCAAGATGGAGACAGTAGGGCAAGATGGAGACAGTCAAGATGGGGACAGTAGGGCAAGATGGGGACAGTAGGGCAAGATGGAGACAGTAAGGACAAGATGGGACCAAGATGGGGACAGTAGGGCAAGATGGGGACAGTAGACAAGATGGAGACAGTAGGGCAAGATGGAGGCAGTAGGACAAGATGGGACAGTAGGGCAAGATGGGACAGTAGGACAAGATGGGGACAGTAGGACAAGATGGGGACAGAGGGGCAAGATGGAGACAGTAGGGCAAGATGGAGACAGTAGGGCAAGATGGAGACAGTAGGGCAAGATGGGGACAGTAGGGCACAGAGTTGCAAGATGGAGACAGTAGACAAGATGGAGACAGTAGGACACCAGATGGGGACAGTCACAAAGATGGGGACAGTGGGGCAAGATGGACAGTAGGGCAAGATGGGGACAGTAGGGGGGCAAGATGAGAGGCAAGATGGGGGAGCAGTAGGGCAAGATGGAGACAGTGGGGCAAGATGGGGACAGTAGGGCAAGATGGAGACAGTAGGGCAAGATGGAGACAGTAGGGCAAGATGGGGACAGTAGGGCAAGATGGAGACAGTGGGGCAAGATGGGGTCAGTACCAGTAACACTCACATAACCCAGGAACAACCAAAGACTCTGGACAGTCGGTGTCCCCGGAGCCCCCGCTAATAATAACGAGCCCCTGCGGTTCAGCGACACATTTGGAATTAATGTCAGTTATAATTTACCCACAAGGTCTCTGCCTGACAAATATTAGCCGTGCCCGGGCACTAGAAGCTGACGAGTAATTAACTGCTGATCCGATTCCGTACTTTGCTCACTTTCACATCAAGTGCTTCTTTGTTGCAATTTCCTTTCTCTAATTACAGTTTCCTGTCCGGGTGACATTTACGAGGCAATCCTATGGGACGCGCGTATGATTTATTATTCCTGCGCCCGCGAGGAGCTCGCCGAGCACAAATGAGTTTATGAAATAAGCGCTCAAATTGTTATGACCCTCGGCCAATGGGATCGACTCGTGATTTCAGGCTGAGATTACGGGATGAGAGGGTGAGTGCCAGGCTGGGTGGGCACCGTTTGTACCCAATTCCCTCTGATACTGCCCCAAATGTGTGGGGAAGGGGCATGGTGGCACCGTTTGTATCCAATTCCCTCTGATACTGCCCCAAATGTGTGGGGAAGGGGCATGGTGGCACCGTTTGTACCCAATTCCCTCTGATACTGCCCCAAATGTGTGGGGAAGGGGCATGGTGGCACCGTTTGTACCCAATTCCCTCTGATACTGCCCCAAATGTGTGGGGAAGGGGCATGGTGGCACCGTTTGTACCCAATTCCCTCTGATACTGCCCCAAATGTGTGGGGAAGGGGCATGGTGGGCACCGTTTGTACCCAATTCCCTCTGATACTGCCCCAAATGTGTGGGGAAGGGGCATGGTGGCACCGTTTGTACCCAATTCCCTCTGATACTGCCCCAAATGTGTGGGGAAGGGGCAGGGTGGGCACCGTTTGTACCCAATTCCCTCTGATACTGCCCCAAATGTGTGGGGAAGGGGCAGGGTGGGCGCCATTTGTACCCAATTCCCTCTGATACTGCCCCAAATGTGTGGGGAAGGGGCTGGGTGGGCGCCGTTTGTACCCTATTCCCCCTGATACTGCCCCAAATGTGTGGGGAAGGGGCAGGGTGGGCGCCGTTTGTACCCAATTCCCTCTGATACTGCCACAAATGATGGTGACAGAGGGGGGTCTAGGGGGGCGCACCTATGGCATGAACACCCTGACCCACAGCCCAAGGGCAGTAACCTAGGGCAACCAATCATATTGCCGCATTCATCGTTCTACCTTCCGCTGGCTGAGAAAAGTCACTGATTGGTTGCTATGCGTTACTGCCAACTATTTGTAGACCCCACATCACTAGTCAGTACAATATATACCCCCCCCCCCCACCGTGCCCCGGCCCAGACTATTGTCTCCTCCCCCCCATATTAGCTTTCCCTTACTATGGGCAACGGTGACACTAACGAGGTGCCGCCCTTAACGATCAGCGCCCGGTAGAAACTGAAGACTAATTAAACGCTAATACACTTCTATGCTGAGCTCATTTTAAGATCAATTGCTTCTTTGTTGCAATTTCCTTTCTTTAATTACAATTTCCTGTCTGCGCTGACATTTACAAGGCAATCTTATGGGACGGGATGGTGATTTATTATCGCTCGGCCGAAATGAGTTTGTAAAGTAAGCGCTGGCGTTATGGTGACCCCCTGACCAATAGCGGCGGCTCCTCATTACGGGACGGAGGGAAGATTTCCATTGGGCAGAGTCTTCTCTATGGGAGGGGGGTGTGGGGAATTAAATTGGGGACCTCAACCTGTGGCTCTCGAATAGTTAAACTGCAGCTCTGCTACTATATATATATATACCCATGTGGTCAGAACCCCCTAACTGGCCTTCAGGCTGGGCCCCCTTAGCCCATAACAAGGTTACAGATATATAGAAACATTGGGGTAACAGTCACCCCGCTATAGTTCCAGGGGTACCCAGGGCACAGATAAGCACTCACCCCAAATCCCCCCCTAACTGGCCTTCAGGCTGGGCCCCCTTAGCCCATAATAAGGTTACAGATATATAGAAACATTGGGGTAACAGTCACCCCGCTATAGTTCCAGGGGTACCCAGGGCACAAATAAGCACTCACCCCAAATCCCCCCCTAACTGGCCTTCAGGCTGGGCCCCCTTAGCCCATAACAAGGTTACAGATATATAGAAACATTGGGGTAACAGTCACCCTGCTATAGTTCCAGGGGTACCCAGGGCACAAATAAGCACTCACCCCAAATCCCCCCCTAACTGGCCTTCAGGCTGGGCCCCCTTAGCCCATAACAAGGTTACAGATATATAGAAACATTGGGGTAACAGTCACCCCGCTATAGTTCCAGGGGTACCCAGGGCACAAATAAGCACTCACCCCAAATCCCCCCCTAACTGGCCTTCAGGCTGGGCCCCCTTAGCCCATAATAAGGTTACAGATATATAGAAACATTGGGGTAACATGAGGGTGACTTTGGGGTGCAGCTGTACATATACAGGGGATCCCCTACATGTGACAAACAGTTGAGCGAATGACCCCGTAACCATCACCCAATACATTAAAGCCGCCGAGCGCGTTTCCGTGGGAATGGGGGCCGCGAGGGGGAAGTCGCCCGAATGCATTTCCCTCCCAATGGTCGCGGGAAACCTGTCGATACAATGTATTTAGGAGCCGGAGTCGGATCTATATGTTGCTAAGGAGCAGCGGTCGCTCCGGCAGCGCCGGCCCAGCCATTAGGCCCATTAGCGTTACGTTGCAATCAATGCTGCAGCCACACCGGCTAATTAGTCTCATTCGTAGCCAGGGCGCGCTTCCCCTTTAACCTTGTTTCATTCCATGGAAACATGACAGCTTTGGCCGTTATTGGCCGCACAGTCGGAACCCAGCCAAGCTCCTTGAGAATATCTGCAGGTATGGGATCTGTTATCTGCAAACCCTTTATCCAATAGGGTCCAATTATTTGCCCCTCCCCCACTGTGTAATTGCCCCAACGTGTTCTGGTTGGGACCGAATCGAGTTCCATTGCTCAGAGATAGAAATCCAACCGGCGCCGCCTTATGGATCTGGAATTGGAGAATTGGCCCAACTCACCAAGATTCAAGGGGAAGTAAAACTCTACATCAGCAATTTGTAAAGCCTTCCCCTTAAAGGGGTGGTTCACCTTTTTCTTTAACTTTTAGTATGTTATAGAATGGCCAATTCTAAGCAACTTTTCAATTGGTCTTCATTATTTATTTGTTATAGATTTTGAATTATTTGCCTTCCTTCAAAAGGGGTCACTGACCCCGGCAACCAAAACCTATTGCTCTCTGAGGCTCCAGTTTTATTGTTACTGTTTTTTGTAACTTTCTTTTCTATTCAGCCCCTCCCCCTATTCATATCTCAGTCTCTCATCCACGCCACCCCCTGGTTGCTAAGGTAATTTGGACCCTAGCAACCAAATAGCTGCTGAAACTCTAAACTGGAGAGCTGCTGAAATGAAAATGAAACAACTAAAAAACTACAAATAATGAAAAAAGAAGACCAACTGCAAATTGTCTCAGAATATTATTCTCTAATAAACAGAGCCCTGGGCCCATTACCCTTCAGGGCGGTTTATTCGCTGGAACCTTTATATTCCAACAACATTCCCGGAATTCCTGTGGAAAGGGCCCGGATCCCAACAAGAACTTTCCATTGATATAAAGTTTCCCGTGGAACCCGGGCCGGCTGATTGGTGCTGCTGTGACTTGGCACAAGTCGCTCCTTTCTCTCCTCGTAAGAGTTCTGCTTCAGCACAACCGGCCCATTTACTTTCCCACTCGCACCTCATCAGCGCTCGGGTCTGTTTGGGCCCCTTGTGCGCCGTGTGTGTGCGACTGCCCCCCCAGAACCAAAGGCAAAT
Organism: Xenopus tropicalis; assembly: GCF_000004195.4. NCBI lineage: Eukaryota > Metazoa > Chordata > Amphibia > Anura > Pipidae > Xenopus > Xenopus tropicalis. The sequence continues at coordinate 3,716,392 of NC_030680.2, read as the reverse complement.
ACACGTGGCGCCGGGTCAGATTGGCTGGGGGGGAACGGATCAAGGAAATCAGGGTTGGAACATATGGTGTCTGGGATACACTAGTGCTTAATATAAAGGGATAATATTCTGGGATGTTGTATCAGGAGTCAGAACCAGCAGGGAAGGGAAAGGGACAGACACAGTGACAGTTACACATAACTATAAACCCAGTGAGAATGAGGGATGAATGGATATTGGGGAGTTGTATCAGGAGTCAGAACCAGCAGTGCAGGGAAGGGAAAGGGACAGACACAGTGACAGTTACACATAACTATAAACCCAGTGAGAATGAGGGATGAATGGGTATTGGGAAGTTGTATCAGGAGTCAGAACCAGCAGTGCAGGGAAGGGAAAGGGACAGACACAGTGACAGTTACACATAACTATAAACCCAGTGAGAATGAGGGATGAATGGGTATTGGGAGTTGTATCAGGAGTCAGAACCAGCAGTGCAGGGAAGGGAAAGGGACAGACACAGTGACAGTTACACATAACTATAAACCCAGTGAGAATGAGGAATGAATGGATATTGGGGAGTTGTATCAGGAGTCAGAACCAGCAGTGCAGGGAAGGGAAAGGGACAGACACAGTGACAGTTACACATAACTATAAACCCAGTGAGAATGAGGGATGAATGGGTATTGGGAAGTTGTATCAGGAGTCAGAACCAGCAGTGCAGGGAAGGGAAAGGGACAGACACAGTGACAGTTACACATAACTATAAACCCAGTGAGAATGAGGGATGAATGGATATTGGGGAGTTGTATCAGGAGTCAGAACCAGCAGTGCAGGGAAGGGAAAGGGACAGACACAGTGACAGTTACACATAACTATAAACCCAGTGAGAATGAGGGATAAATGGATATTGGGGAGTTGTATCAGGAGTCAGAACCAGCAGTGCAGGGAAGGGAAAGGGACAGACACAGTGACAGTTACACATAACTATAAACCCAGTGAGAATGAGGAATGAATGGATATTGGGGAGTTGTATCAGGAGTCAGAACCAGCAGTGCAGGGAAGGGAAAGGGACAGACACAGTGACAGTTACACATAACTATAAACCCAGTGAGAATGAGGGATAAATGGATATTGGGGAGTTGTATCAGGAGTCAGAACCAGCAGTGCCAGGGGGGCTGTAAGGTGCCACAGACAGTCACTATTTATTGGGCTGGGGGGGCTGTTTGTGCCTCTGGGTACTGGGAATGCCGGGGGGGCTGTAAGGTGCCACAGACAGTCACTATTTATTGGGCTGGGGGGGGGGCTGTTTGTGCCTCTGGGTACTGGGAATGCCAGGGGGGCTGTAAGGTGCCACAGACAGTCACTATTTATTGGGCTGGGGGGGCTGTTTGTGCCTCTGGGTACTGGGAATGCCAGGGGGGCTGTAAGGTGCCACAGACAGTCACTATTTATTGGGCTGGGGGGGGGGGCTGTTTGTGCCTCTGGGTACTGGGAATGCCAGGGGGGCTGTAAGGTGCCACAGACAGTCACTATTTATTGGGCTGGGGGGGCTGTTTGGGCCTACTGGGAATGCCGGGGCCCATTTTGGGTCTCAGTCCAGACCTGTGCATCTTGTGACTTGGGGTATCTGCTGCCAATGGAATTCCCCCCCCCCCAAATAAATAGAACCATGAAGTCATTTTCATTTAGTTGTTGGCGGAGTCTCTGCTCTTTCCATATAAAATTTGTTATTTAATCCCTGAATAAAAACCCGCGGCGGCTGAGCAGTTTGCGCTTTCCCTTTCGCCACCTTGGACAATAACACTGTGTAGTATTTATTATATAATGAGGTTTTTATATGGAAACGCTGAGCCAGGAATCACGGCGCAGCCACTTGCCCTTTAGTCTATTTATATACGTTACATTCCTTTTATTAGGGATACTTCCCCTTTAAATTGATTAAGTGTTTCAGTGTTACATTGTTGTTATTGCCCCAGAAAGGGTATTTGTAGGGGCAGTTGGGGGAATTATGCTTAGAAAGGGCTGCCCTCGGAGGGGTACAGGGGTTACAGCAATCGGGGCCCCTGTGGCAGAGAGGGGGGGCCCAACAGAACAATATAGAGGTCTCAAAGGGGGCAGGACTTGCAGTGGGTGGGCTGTGGGTGGAGTTTGGAATAAGTGGGTGTGCCCAGGACAGATCAGGGCGGGGCTGTGTGCCCCATTCTACTTCTTACCAGGTTTTCCCAGAGACCAATTGGCTAATAATTTCAACCTCCTGGGGGGGGGGGGGGGGTTAATACTAAATTAATAGTATGGCCCCCGAGATTCCTGGGACAAACTTCCTCCCAAAGGAGTTAATTACAGTTATTTACCAACCACTAGAACAACTTTATAAGCAAACTTACCCTTTAAAAGTATATTGGTTACCTCTGTCCATTAAAAAGCAACTATATTATATAAATATATATTATATAAATATAATTTACGGTTCAACTTCCCCTTGAACCGTAAATTATATTTATATAATTCGCAGACTGGCTTATTCCTAACAACTTTTCCGTTGGTCTTCTTTTTTTCAATCTCAGTTTTGAATTATCATCTCCAAGGCCTGTATCCCTTCTTCCTGTTCATTCTCCATTTCGGACTTCCAAACTGATGCCTGGTTGCTATGGTAGTGGACACCCTAGAAACCAAATGTCTTCATCAGTCTGAATGCAGATTTTAACCCTGGCCCTTACCAGCGTCTGTGCACGAGTCTCTGGGAGATGAACCCCCCCTCTCCTTGGATCCCCCCCCCTTTCCCAGGAACCCCCCTTTCCCTGGACCCCCCCACTCCGGCACAGCAGGAAATTGCTTTCACACTCTCCCAACGCCAAACTCTCATTAACTTCTAATTTAACCTGTTTAGTCTGATTTTGTTCCCCTAAAATCAGAAGAAGTGTTGGGGGGGGGGGGTGATATTGTATATATTAAAATAATAATTCCCTTCGCTCTCCCAGCCCCCCCAGCCCCCCCAGCCCCCCCAGCCTATAATCCATCGCCCAGCACATTTCAATTAAGCGCCCAGCTCAGGCCTAAAGGAACGATAATGTAATAAATATCGGAACTCTGTCCCCCGGGACCCCGCAGAGCTCCCTCCTAGCTGTGAGCCCCCCCCCCGTCCCCCCCATTCCAGTAATTAAACCATAACTGGCAGAACTATAACACCCAAACTGTAGCTAATGTTTCATAAATAATAGAGGGTTCATTTGCCATGGATAGGGTAACGTGCAAATATGGGGGCTAAAGTGCCCTGGGGGGGGGTCCTCAGGAGGCTATGGAGCACTGGGGGGCTGCAAGAACAGCAGACCCCTGTATTTACCAGTGCCTATGGCTGGCATGTAGCACAGGGCTCCCCTAGACCTGACAACCATGCAGGGGTGCACCAAACCGACCGGCCAACTCACCTCTGTGTCCTCCAATCCCCCCAAAATGAAGAAACAGGTGCCGACCCCTAGTGGTGGCCCCGCAGCCCTGCACCCTGTACCAATGGAAGAACTTGGAGTAGAGCAGTTGGAATGTCCCTAGGGGGCAGCAACGGGTGATGGAAGAGGGAAAGTGCGTAAGACAGTAAGTGGGTGCAAGCAGCCAGGGGCAGGTTGATTGGGTGCTGTAGGGTCAGACTGGGGTGTGCTGGGTCCACTGGGGCTGCCAACCCAGCGGCCCCCTCTGCAGCCCCCACACTCCCCCAGCAGGGCACATCCACCACCTGCGTAACCCCTTCCCCCCCTCCGAACACACCTACATTATACTTACCTTTGGCACAATGGAGGAAGGGAGATCAGCAGGGGGGCAGGTCGGGGGCCCACCAGGTATTTCCCCAGTGCCCCAGAGCCAGGCCCAAGGCAATATAACTTGGCCTGGCTCTGCTGGTACCCCCACTAGGGCAAACAAATGCCAAGGGGGCTGCTGGAAGATGCCATAGACACTCATGGGGGTCATTTATCAACACTGGCAAATTTGCCCATGGGCAGTAACCTATGGCAACCAATCAAATTGTTGCATTCATTGTTCTACCTGCACCTGGCTAAAAAAAAGCCAATCACTGATTGGTTGCAATGGCTGTTGGCTGGTGGTGGGCTGTATGACTCCCGGCCCAGCTCTGCCCTGGTACATAACAGGGGGTCTGTGTGGCTATTTCGGGCCACAGGGACCCCACTCTGAGTGCCGGAAGGTCTCAGTCTAATACAATGTAACCACTTACTCTGGTTTGTTCCAACGTTCCCCCTGTCCGTCGGGGGCTCGCAGCAGGAGCGCAGTGTTTGCAGCAGGAAAAGAACCGAAGGTTCAGGATAAAACACAATAAACTTCTCTTTCTTCCATCTCCCCATATTGGTGGCAAAGCCGCTAGCCCCTCCCATTGCGCCAGTAGTGTTTCCGTTACCAACTGCATGGCGCAAGGACGTCGGCGGCGTCTCCCAAGTCTATTAAGGCCTCTAGTGATGAGCGAATCTGTCCCGTTTCGCCGAAAAATTTGCGACTATTCTTTTGTCACGTTGCTATTCTTTTGTCGCGGGGCTATTCTTTTGTCGCCGTGGCTATCCTTTTGTCGCGGGGCTATTCTTTTGTCGCCCGTGGCTATTCTTTTGTCGCGGGGCTATTCTTTTGTCGCCCGTGGCTATCCTTTTGTTGCGGGGCTATTCTTTTGTCGCCCGCGGCTATTCTTTTGTCGCCCGCGGCTATTCTTTTGTCATGGGGCTTTTCTTTTGTCGCCCGCAGCTATTCTTTTGTCGCAGGGCTATTTTTTTGTCGCCCGTGGCTATTCTTTTGTCACCCGCGGCTATTCTTTTGTCGCCCGTGGCTATTCTTTTGTCGCCCGCGGCTATTCTTTTGTCGCCCGTGGCTATTCTATTGTTGCCCGCGGCTATTCTTTTGTCGCCCGCGGCTATTCTTTTGTAGCCCGCGGCTATTCTTTTGTCGCCCGTGGCTATCCTTTTGTCGTGTTGCTATTCTTTTGTTGCGGGGATATTCTTTTGTCGCCCGTGGCTATCCTTTTGTCACGGGGCTATTCTTTTGTCGCCCGCGGCTATTCTTTTGTCGTGGGGCTATTCTTTTGTCGCCCGTGGCTATTGTTTTGTCGCGAGGCTATTCTTTTGTCACCCGCGGCTATTTTTTTGTCGCGAGGCCATTCTTTTGTCGCCCGCGGCTATGCTTTTGTCTCCCGTGGCTATTCTTTTGTCGCGAGGCTATTATTTTGTCGCCCGCGGCTATTATTTAGTCGCCCGTGGCTATTCTTTTGTCATGAGGGTATTCTTTTGTCGCCCGCGGCTATTCTTTTGTCGCCCGCGGCTATTCTTTTGTCGCCCATGGCTATTTTTTGTTGTGCAACTATTCTTTTGATGCCTGCGACTATTCTTTTGTCGCCTGCAGCTATTCTTTTGTCGCCCGTGGCTATTCTTTTGGCGATTTTTTTCATCCGTTTCGCGAAGCAATTCACCAATGCCGAAACACGGAAATTCGCCACAAATCCATGCCTGCCGAAACATTTCGCCCATCACTACGGGCCTCATCTTAAAGCCCCCCCGAAAAAAAGAGCAAGGTTGTGCTTGGCTGGATATTGAGAGATGAGGCAATAAACCGTTAAACAATCCCGGAGGAATCGCCTTGGGAATGGGGAAAAAATTCAAAATCCTAAGTGCCCCCCCTCGCTGCCCCGGCTTTAACATTTGATGAGATTCATTATAGCGAGGCGTTAGTAGGAGCGTCTCCCCCATCCATTAACAGATCCCACCGGTCGCCATCAATAGGATTAAATCTCCATTCAGCGCGGTCAGCGCTCCAGTAACGCCATTTCATTACAGGCACTCGGGGGGGGGGGGGCAGTGGCGTATAAATTACAGGTGCCCAGCGAGCGCATTACTCTTTGTGCCAAGGCCGGGGCCGGCGGGAAGGCAAATCCCTTATTTTCCCGCTGATGATAAACAACGGAAGCCGCGGGATTATTCAAAAAACAAACAAAAATAAAGGACAAATTAACATGGCGCCTTCTGGACTGTGGCGAATCGGCGCCTTTCCCACCGGCGCGTGGAGGAAACAATTAAAGTCGAATTTATTTTGCGCGTCTTTAATTTCTGCTCTCATTAATATCCTCGTCAAACGAGCGGAACATCCGAGGGAACGGAGCACGAGGCAAAGATTTTTATTGGTTTATTTGTTCTGGGAGATGGATGTCACCGTTTGCCTCGCCCGACCAAAGAGAGAACTGCAATTCATGACTCAACCCATTTCCTGTTCCTTTGTAGCCAATGGGCAAAGTACAGAATCCTCGTCCCACCTTATGGGTCAGCCCAACATTACTCTCCCCTCTCTCTGCTGCTCTGTGATACCTGGTTACTAAACCAACTGCTCTACTAACTCTACCCAAGGTCTTACTCACCCCTAGTACTGACTGGTGTACAATATCAATAGGCCAGTTAGGGGGGGATTTGGGGTGAGTGCTTATTTGTGCCCTGGGTACCCCTGGAACTATAGCGGGGTGACTGTTACCCCAATGTTTCTATATATCTGTAACCTTGTTATGGGCTAAGGGGGCCCAGCCTGAAGGCCAGTTAGGGGGGGATTTGGGGTGAGTGCTTATTTGTGCCCTGGGTACCCCTGGAACTATAGCGGGGTGACTGTTACCCCAATGTTTCTATATATCTGTAACCTTGTTATGGGCTAAGGGGGCCCAGCCTGAAGGCCAGTTAGGGGGGGATTTGGGGTGAGTGCTTATTTGTGCCCTGGGTACCCCTGGAACTATAGCGGGGTGACTGTTACCCCAATGTTTCTATATATCTGTAACCTTGTTATGGGCTAAGGGGGCCCAGCCTGAAGGCCAGTTAGGGGGGGATTTGGGGTGAGTGCTTATTTGTGCCCTGGGTACCCCTGGAACTATAGCGGGGTGACTGTTACCCCAATGTTTCTATATATCTGTAACCTTGTTATGGGCTAAGGGGGCCCAGCCTGAAGGCCAGTTAGGGGGGATTTGGGGTGAGTGCTTATTTGTGCCCTGGGTACCCCTGGAACTATAGCGGGGTGACTGTTACCCCAATGTTTCTATATATCTGTAACCTTGTTATGGGCTAAGGGGGCCCAGCCTGAAGGCCAGTTAGGGGGGGATTTGGGGTGAGTGCTTATTTGTGCCCTGGGTACCCCTGGAACTATAGCGGGGTGACTGTTACCCCAATGTTTCTATATATCTGTAACCTTGTTATGGGCTAAGGGGGCCCAGCCTGAAGGCCAGTTAGGGGGGGATTTGGGGTGAGTGCTTATTTGTGCCCTGGGTACCCCTGGAACTATAGCGGGGTGACTGTTACCCCAATGTTTCTATATATCTGTAACCTTGTTATGGGCTAAGGGGGCCCAGCCTGAAGGCCAGTTAGGGGGGGATTTGGGGTGAGTGCTTATTTGTGCCCTGGGTACCCTGGAACTATAGCGGGGTGACTGTTACCCCAATGTTTCTATATATCTGTAACCTTGTTATGGGCTAAGGGGGCCCAGCCTGAAGGCCAGTTAGGGGGGGATTTGGGGTGAGTGCTTATTTGTGCCCTGGGTACCCCTGGAACTATAGCGGGGTGACTGTTACCCCAATGTTTCTATATATCTGTAACCTTGTTATGGGCTAAGGGGGCCCAGCCTGAAGGCCAGTTAGGGGGGATTTGGGGTGAGTGCTTATTTGTGCCCTGGGTACCCCTGGAACTATAGCGGGGTGACTGTTACCCCAATGTTTCTATATATCTGTAACCTTGTTATGGGCTAAGGGGGCCCAGCCTGAAGGCCAGTTAGGGGGGATTTGGGGTGAGTGCTTATTTGTGCCCTGGGTACCCCTGGAACTATAGCGGGGTGACTGTTACCCCAATGTTTCTATATATCTGTAACCTTGTTATGGGCTAAGGGGGCCCAGCCTGAAGGCCAGTTAGGGGGGATTTGGGGTGAGTGCTTATTTGTGCCCTGGGTACCCCTGGAACTATAGCGGGGTGACTGTTACCCCAATGTTTCTATATATCTGTAACCTTGTTATGGGCTAAGGGGGCCCAGCCTGAAGGCCAGTTAGGGGGGGATTTGGGGTGAGTGCTTGTGCCCTGGGTACCCCTGGAACTATAGCGGGGTGACTGTTACCCCAATGTTTCTATATATCTGTAACCTGGTTATGGGCTAAGGGGGCCCAGCCTGAAGGCCAGTTAGGGGGGGATTTGGGGTGAGTGCTTATTTGTGCCCTGGGTACCCCTGGAACTATAGCGGGGTGACTGTTACCCCAATGTTTCTATATATCTGTAACCTTGTTATGGGCTAAGGGGGCCCAGCCTGAAGGCCAGTTAGGGGGGATTTGGGGTGAGTGCTTATTTGTGCCCTGGGTACCCCTGGAACTATAGCGGGGTGACTGTTACCCCAATGTTTCTATATATCTGTAACCTGGTTATGGGCTAAGGGGGCCCAGCCTGAAGGCCAGTTAGGGGG